>NW_022196904.1:41313048-41364799 GCF_008632895.1 Mastomys coucha | reverse complement strand
TGTAAATAAAGAAAATACCTAATAAAAAAAAGTATCTAGTCTTTTTCTTGGTTCAAACATAGTCTGATTTATTTTTAATTTTGGCAGATGTTCTACACTGATATAGAACTGATGTTAATTGTATGACCACTGTTATTATTAACATTGTCTCTTCCATTCATGAAATGATCAGTACATGCCCAACCTGCTGCCGAATGTGTAATATACATTAACCTACTCATTATTAAGTAACTCTTATCACCTGTTCTGGGAATTGGGAGAACAGCCATGTCCACACCAGATATTGTTCTTTCTCCAAAGACAGCTTACAATAAGATTAATTGGTTTATTTCCTTACTGTTCATAATATATCATTTATATTTTTAAAATGATGCAACTGAATGAAGCTCAAGATTTGTCCAAGATTATACAATAGATAGGGGAGACATCAAAAATGTAATCCTGACCCCACAGATATGAACCTAATCTTACAACTGCCCTGCTGTTCTGAGGTTCTAAAGTGTCATGGGCAGTATTTGGGAGCAATGAGAAGCAGAGTTTAGGTCTCTGAATATCTGCTGTCTTTACAATAGAAGATTTGTTGGTTTTCAAGCAGTTGGGTTAAGGAGGATCTCAGTTGTCAGAATAAAAGCAACAACCTAGCAAGATCCCTGATGTTTGATATTTGCTCAAAGGCACTGTTCAGCTGTGTCCTCCCACTCAGACATACTTTTAAAGACATATTCATCTCAGTTCTTGAACAATGATTCCTCAGATTTACTTCAGATGCTAATTTTAGTGTCGTGGGGATCTTTGTAACTCATCATGATAACTGCGATATATATACTCAAAAGGCACTCCACTGAGTTGTGTAGGCTCAGCCCACACCAGGCTTTATACAAGACAAGAAATAACAGGATAGGACATTACAAAAGAAACATGGAAGGAACATTTTCAAATAAACACATCCTGTGCTTTTTTTGCAAAGTATGAAAGGTTCTTTTTTTTTTTTCAGTATCAGAACCCTCATGGTCCCCTTGAAGCAGATGAAGCCAAATCAGCCTCATTACCCAGCTTTCTAGTTGTTTTCAACTCTAATGTCAACTCCTGAGAAACTGGACTTTTAAAATCATGAGGACAAAAGATGAGGAATTCTAATTTAAAGTTCATCTAGTATCCTCAAACACCAAGTATTCCACTTTCTCAACCTTCTTTTGATTATTATTTTGCCTTTTGGTGGCAGATGTCATATATCCAAGGGTGATCTTGAACTCCTGATTCACCTGCCTCTACTTCCTGAATATGTGTCACCAGCCCTGGCACTTTCCTTTTTCTTATCTGGGTATCTTATCTCCCGAAAATTATCCATGTCTTTTCAATGGGTAAGTCTCAAAGGAGAAAGGATCCTAGATGGATGTTAGTATTCCCAGCTTCCTTGGAATCTTCATCTCACTTAATTCAGTGTGATGGTCTCTAGCAGAATCATAAACAGCATCTATGTAGCATCAGACTACTTTAATAAAAGAGCATAAGCCTCCGAGGAAGTAGCATGTGTGAGGTGTGAATGGACTTGCTTGTCATTAAAGACTGGGAAGCTATTTTTCTACTTGGTTTAACTACCGGTCCTTCACAACACCATCACTCTCCAAGAGTGACTATGTGCCTAAAAGATGAAAACAACAAATGGACAAAGTGAAGACACAAAGACCTACAGAACACCTACTGTGTGGCAGACATTAGACCTAGTTACTCCACCTTTGTAAAAACTTCTCAGCGACCTGAGTAAAGCTCAGTGCACTAACATGACTTTCCCAGAGCCACCCAGAAAAGACAGAGAAACCAAGTGGACACCTAGACCTGTTGCCAAAGCCTGTATGTTTCCAACACTCTCTTCTTAATATTCTTAATCAGTGACTTCCAAGGTAAAATACCAAACATGTCAGGAAAGATCCTTAGAAATACCAGAATAATAATTCACACCAAAAAAAAAAAAAAACAAACTGAATTTAAATCTTTAAAAATAAACCCATGTCTGCCACATGTCATGTGAACTGGAAGGCTTAATTAACTGAATAGCATGAGCTCAACCTCATGGCCCTCCCTTGCAGAACACCACAATCAACCTGGAAGCCAATGAGGATTGCCATAAGACTCCTTGCAGTGTGTCAATAGGGGTGGATACTGATCCTAGGAGCTCTCACAATGATGGAAGGTATAGTGTGTAACAGTGTTCAGTGCAGACTGCCACTCTACAGACCCAGGGAAGGAACATACCTGTTTCCAAATTATAAGCACTTCTGTTCATGGCAAGTGAAGACACCCAGTCATTGTTTTCAACTCTGGATCCTTAGAGCTAAGTGAAGCATCTCCACATGTAATTGTTCTGAATGAAGGCAGTACCTTCCTGTATTCTGTGGGATCCCATTCAGTCCTCTGAACTCTGAAGGAATGTGTGTGTGTGTACATTTAGACACAATATAGTCCTCATCCCATGGCCTTATTTCAAGGAGACTAGTCCCCAAGGCCTAATTTCACTTACCTAATAATCATTAAGTACTGCAAGAGGTCCTAAGGATTGGCCTTGAGAGAAACTTAGTGTATTTAAAAGGCAGACACACTCAGTGAACAGAACAAGAAATGCTTATTCCCATCATTTGTTGCCACATGGCTCAACATGTGGAGGCACATGGACTCCAGAATCTGTTGGCCAGCCCCACATTCTCTGGATGCCCAACAGTCAGGCACTGCCTTCCCCAACTCGATCCAAGGCTGATCTCAATCTTACAATCCTCCTACCTCAGCTTCACAAATGAGGAGGTGATAGGTGTACTCCACTGGAACAAACTCCTACTTCTCCCTTTTCATCATTGAGTTACTGTCTACACTCAAGGCATCTCTATAAATTGTTCCTATTTCTTACAGGTATATCGATGGTTCTATCTGCATGTGTGTTTGTGTCATTGTCTGCCTATGAAAAATGTAAGCTTTAAAGAGCAAAGAAACAAGAATGAGAACTGACCCAGTAAGAGGATTCACATTCAATTTATATATGGATTCTAGTTCAGTTAGTGGGTTTTGATCTTTGCAAGATTATTCACTCATTCTAATGAAAAGAGAAAACATAGGTTCAGCTTAGAAAATACTACCTAAAATCAGATTCTCCTCCTTATTAACTTGATGGGTCTGGGTAAATTAGTGAAGTCCCAATGTTTATACCTAAAATGGAGGGGTTATTTCATAAGGACTAAACTAGGTGACATGTTTAAAGGTGTAAAACAGCAGATGCTTGGAAGGAAACACCTTCAGAAGTGGTAATTAGTACCTAAGTTCTCTAAGGAGGCCTTCCTATCTTTCCTGAACAAAGGTCTGCACTCTTCCAGGTTAAGGGTTCAGAACTGACCCAAAGTCTTCCAGACAGCAGAATACACACTCCCTCCTTGAGGTCTTAATAAAAAAAAAAAATGTGGCAAAACTTTCACAGAAAACAGCAACAGATAGTCTAGGCTGGAGAGATGGTTCAGTGATTAAGAACACTGACTATGCCCCCAGAGATCCTGAGTTCAATTATCAGCAACAACATGGTAGCTCACAATCATATATAATGGGATCTAATGCCCTCTTCTGGTGTGTATCTGAACAGAGTGACAGTGAACTCACATACATAAAAGAAATAGACAAATCTTTATGAATAATAAATAAATAAATAAATATCAAACAGTCATTCAATAGAACCTAAACAAAGCAATCATTCTGATCAAGAATGTAGAGTGGATGGAGCAGCTCTATCAGTAAAGTATTCACCACATGCATGTGAAGAACTGAGTTTGATTCCCAACACTTATGTAAGAGCCAAGTGCCCCAGTGAAATCTACTCTCCTGGACCTGGACCAGAAGAGGTTGAGACTGGCGAACTTCTAAAGCTTGCTGGGTAGCTAATGAAGCCAGAGTTTTAGGTTTAGAGATGAGCTCCAAAACTGGGGTGAAGAATTAAGGAGGACAATCAACACAATCTCTGCCCCCCCAAACACACACACAAGAGATGGGGCAGAGAGGACATAAATTGAAATGTATAAAAGTTGTTCTTGTTTATGGCATATACCTAGTGAATGATCTCCAAAGCCTTCTGATTTGCACACCAGGCAGCTTCTAACTCATATTAATGGCATCTTTCTTCAGAGGAGACGGGGTAAAACCTGTCTGTTTGCAAAACTCCTTCATCACATTTCCCCTTTGTCCAAAACACACCAGGAGCCAGTCCTCTGAGCACAGTGAACTGTCTTCAGCCCAGTACCTGGGAAGTCTCAGCAGAGCCAGTCTTACTCAATTAGAGACAGATCCTTCGTCTCAGACTTACTTAGATTGTTACTTTAAAATGCAAGACTTGACACACCTGAGAAGTGGCAGGGCAGCTAAAACAGGATCCTTTCTACCTCATCTACACCTAGGAGAGACAGTGGATCCACAACCCTCTCTGCCCCCTCCCCACAAGCGGAGAGCATGTCTCCAGGGAGTGCTCTGTTCCAGGGACTCAGGTGAGATCCCCAGTGACTTTCAAAGGCAGGACCAGCCAAGAGGCACAGACCTCAGAAGTGTCAGGGCAGCTGGGACAGAATCCTTTCTACATCCATCTACACCTAAGAGGGTACAGCTGATCCACAGCACTCTCTGCACCTTTCCTACAAGCAGAGAGCTTATCTCCAGGGTGTGCTCTGACCCGAGGACTCAGGAGGAATGGCTGATCCACAGCCATCTGCTCACTGGTCTTACCTGAGGAGAGCTGATCTCCCAGAAGTTCTGACACAGGCTTACAGACCCACAGGAGGAACAAGCTCCAGCCAGAGACAGCAAGAACATCTAACACCAAAGATCAGTAGATGTCGAAAGGAAAACACAAGAATCTTACCAAGAGAAATCAAGACTACTTGGAATCATCAAAACCAAGTACTCCCAATATAGCAAATCCTGGATACCTCAAAACACCAGAAAAGCAAGATTTGAATCTAAAATCATATCTCATGATGGTCATAGAGGAATTTAAGGAGGACATGAATAACTCTCTTAAAGAAATACAGGAGAACACAGGTAAACAGGTACAAGGCCTTAAAGAGGAAACACAAAAATCCCTTAAAGAATTACAAAAGAACACAGGTTAACAATTAGAAGTCCTAACTTAAAGAGGAAATGAAAGAATCCCTTAAAGAATTATAGGAAAGCCTGACAAAACAGATGAAGGAATTGAACAAAACCATCCAGGACCTAAAAATAAAAGTAGAAATAGATAATGAATCACAAAGAGAGACAACTCTGGCGATAGAAATCTTAGGAAAGAAATCAGGAACCATAGATGCAAGCATCACCAACAGAATACAAGAGGTAGAAGAGAGACTCTCAGGTACAGAAGATAACATAGAAAACATTGACACAACAGTCAAAGAAAATGCAAAATACAAAAAGTTCCAAACCCAAAACATCCAGGAAATCCAGGACATAATGAGAAGACCAAACATAAAGATAATAGATATAGAAGAGAGTGAAGACTTCCAACTTTAAGGGTCAGTAAATACCTTCAACAAAATTATAGAAGAAAACTTCCTGAACCTAAAACATGAAATGTCCATGAACATTCGAAAAGCCTGTAGAACTCCGAATAGTCTGGACCAGAAAAGAAAATCCTCCCACCAACAAATGTATAAAACAAAGAAAGAATATTAAAAGCAGTGAGGGAAAAAAGTCAAGTAACATATAAAGGCAGACGTATCAGAATTACACCAGACTTCTCTCAATAGAGTACGAAAGCCAGAGGATCCTGAGCTGATGTCATACAGATCCTAACAGAACACAAATGCCAGCCCAAGATACTAATCCAGCAAAACTACCAATTACCATAGATGGAGAAAACAAAGTATTCCATGACAAAACCAAATTTACACAGTATCTTTCCACAAATCCAGCCCTTCAAAGGATAATAAATAGAAAACTCCAAAACAAGGAGGGGAAACTACCTCCTAGAAAAAGCAAGAAAGTAATCTTCCAACAAAACTAAAAGAAGTTATCCACATGAACAGAATTCCAACTCCAACAACAAAAATAACAGGAAGCAATAATTACTTTTCCTTAACATCTATTAATGTCAAAGGACTCAATTCCTTAATAAAAAGATATAGACTATCAGACTGGGTACATAAACAGGACCCAACACTTTGTTGCATACAGGAAACCCACCTCAGTGGCAAAGACAGACACTACCTCAGAATAAAAGGCTGGAAAACAATTTTCCAAGCAAATGGTCCCAAGAATAAAGCTTGAGTAGCCATTCAAATATCGAATAAAATCAACTTTCAACTTAAAATGGTCAAAAAAGATAAGGAAGGATACTTCATACTCATCAAAAGTATGATCTACCAAGATGAACTATCAATTCTGAACCTCTATGCTACAAATGCAAGGGCATCCACATTCATAAAAGAAACTTTACTAAAGCTCAAAGCACACATTGCACCATACACAATAATAGTGGGAGATTTCAACACACCACTCTCTGCAATGGACAGTTCATAGAAACAGAAACTACACAAAGATACCTTGAGACTAACAGAAGTTATAAAACAGATGGATTTAACAGATATCTATAGAACTTTTTATCCTAAAACTAAAGGATATACCTTCTTCTCAGCACCTCATGGTACCTTCTCCAAAATTGACCATATAAATGGTCACAAATCAGGCCTCAATAGATACAAGAAGATTGAAATAATAACTTGCATCCTATCAGATCACCATGGATTAAGGCTGCTCGTCAAAACAACATAAACAATAGAAAGCCCACATACATGTGGAAGCTCAACAACACTCTACTCAATGATAACTTGGTCACGGAAGAAATAAAGAAATTAAAGACTTTCTAGAGTTTAATGAAAATTAAGCCACAACATACCCAAACTTATGGGACACAATAAAAGCAGTCCTAAAAGGAAAACTCATAGCTCTAAGTGCCTCCAAAAAGAAGCTGGAGAGAGCATACACTTGCAATTTGACAGCATATCCGAAAGCTCTAGAACAAAAGGAAGCAAATTCACCCAAGAGGAGTCAAAGGCAGGAAATAATCAAACTCAGGGCTGAAATCAACCAAATATAAACAAAAAGAACTATACAAAGAATCAACCAAACCTGGAGCTGGTTCTTTGAGAAAATCAACAAAATAGATAAACCCTTAGCCAGACTAACTAGAGGGCACAGAGACAGTATCCTAACTAACAAGATCAGAAATGAAAAGGGAAACATAACAACAGACACTGAGGAAATCCAAAAAATCTTCAGATCCTACTACAAAAGCTATACTCAACAAAACTGGAAAACCTGGATGAAATGGACAATTTTCTAGACAGAACAACAATATGAACCATTACTCCCAGGGACCCAGGGACTCCCAGGGACTAAACCACCAACCAAAGAATACACATGGTGGGACTCATGGCTCCAGCAGCATATGTATAGCAGAGGATGGCCTAGTCGGTCTTCAAGGGCAGGAGAGGTCAATGTGAAGGTTCTGTGCCCCAGTGCAGGGGAATGCCAGGGCCAGGAAGCGGAAGAGGGTGAGCTAGTGAGAAGGGGGAGGTGGGAGGGAACAGGGTTTTTTTTTGTTTGTTTGTTTTTTGGTTTTTGTCTTTTATTTTATTTTTTTATTTTTATTTTTGGAGAGGAAACTGGAAAAGGGGATATGATATAACATGTAAATAAAGAAAATATCAAATTAAAAAGTAAATATTAAAAATAAAAAAATAAAATGCAAGACGTTCACAAAATGTGGTGGAAATGTCAATTGTCCCAAGTAGTCATGATCCAAGACACCTAACCGGACTTAGCATTCTTTCTCCTCTGCTCATTAGCTTTCCTTCTACTCCTTAGGGATTCCTGTGTTCAAAAGCTACAACTTCATCAGAAACTCCCCTTTTCAGATTTGAGGACAAACCAAAGACATAAAACATTAGAAGGAATTTAATGGCATGCACACACTAAGTCAATTTCTTTAGGGCATGCAGAGTGAAGATTAGACTGTGCTATGCTTAGAAACTGCTGGGTGCTGTGCATCTCCTTCCTTCTACCACAGGAGCTGCCGTCAAGGACAAGAGGGTAGGAACTCTACAAACAAGAAGTGAGGACCCAGGACACTAACCCTGCCTCATAGTTCTCAGGAAACACATACTGTGTGAAGGATGGTAACTTTCATTTCACAGCTCAGTAAACCGAGAACAGAGAGACATGGAAATTAACTTGTTCAAAGCAGCCAGAGGGAAGAAAATCTGCAGATTGAAAAGTCTGAAACCACAGCTCATCTGTTGTCATGGCTTCATCTTTTCATGGTATATTAACAACAAACCAAAAAGTACAGCAGAGGGCTTCAGGCTGCCAACCTCACTAATACCCTAAGAAAAGAATGTAAAACACTATATGTTTACTGTTGTTTTGTATGTTTGTTTGTTTGAAATAGGATCTCCTATATCGAAGGATGGCTCTAAATTTACTAAGCATCTGAAGGTTCCAAGCATACACCACTAGGACCATTGAAAGTGAAACATTCCTTACAAGTGGTCAACCTACAAAGGGAAATGTACAACAACAATGAATGTAAGCAAAGCTCTGGTCCACTAAGATATTCTACACAGCCATGAAAGCGGTGCACCAAGAACAGAGACACAAGCTCTATGAGGAGACTGGCAGCTGGCAGCCACCAAGGTAAAAAATGGCACAGGTGTTATCATTTGTCTTCAGATATCTAGCAGGAAATGCTTTTTGTTTCATTACTGACAAGGACTCCACAGCAAATAGGCACCAGAGAACAATGGCCAAGTGATGAGCTATGTTCATTTTACATAGCAAAACTAGGCCTCCCACTCAGGGAAAGGTTGAAAATGAAATAAATTACAATACTCAAAGCTATAAATGAATCAGGGACACGTAGGGCAGATGCAGATGCATTCCCCTTGCCCTAGTCAGGGTTTCTATTCATGCAGAAAACATCATGACCAAGAAGCAAGTTGGAGAGGAAAGGATTTATTCAGCTTACACTTCCACGTTGTTGTTCATCACCAAAGGAAGTCAGGACTGGAACTCAAGCAGGTCAGGAAGCAAGAGGCCATGGAGCGATGTTACTTACTGGCTTGCTTCCCCTGGCTTACTCAGCTTGCTTTCTTATCAAATGTATGACTACCAGCCCAGGGATGGCACCACCCACAGTGGGCCCTTCCCCCTTGATCACTAATTCAGAAAATGTCTTACAGCTGGATCTCATGGAGGCATTTCCTCAAGGGAGGCTCCCTTCTCTGTAATAACTCTAGCTTGTGTCAAATTGACACACAAAGTCAGACAGTACACCCCTACAAAGGAACAAGAGTTTATAAACGGCCTTTGCTAGCACATTTTGAACAATAAAAGAGGAAATACTTGATCTTTAAAGATTGCTAGTTTGATTTTTTAACTGGTATCTCCTCTTAAGAAACATGGAAACTATCTGAACATTTAATCATACAAGCACTTACTCAGTTGAGTGGGGAAAAGACATTACTTCCCAGATTCACTACTTTACCACTGAAAGCGAATTCAGTGGTAAATGAACAACATCCCATTAAAATTATTTACCCCACAGGTAATGTGTTGTCCTCTATCTATAACACAACTAGAACCCTTTGGGTTCAATACGTGCAATCAATACTAAGTTACCAGAAAAATAAAAAAAGAATCCATTATTAAGAGTGGTAAAGACAAAAATCAATGTTCTGTATCTGGTTTTCAATCCTCTCAATAATTCTCCCAACATCCCCCTACATCAGGATAGAAAATACTTTCACAGTAACATGAACAGCCTAACTGCCCAATAGTAAACTGAGCCAAGAAGCCAGACCTTAAAATTCCCTTATAAATAACTCTAAGGTCTATCTGACCAGCAGGCACAAGGTGCCTTTTGAAATATAATAGTAGATATTATACAATGATGGCTGGTAGATACTTTTTTCATCTGGATTTTCCTAAATTCTTGCCTCTGTAAAGTCAGTGAAATCAAGAAGTTTCCAAAAGTTCCCTTCCATAAAGCAGGTTCCTAAATAACCCCCTGGGATTCTTGTTGTTTAATCCATTAGGCTTAAGAGCCTATAAACTTTGTAGAAACCCATAAAAATCTTCAAGACTTGTAAAGAAACATATGTGCCCAAAAATAAAAAAAAACATAAAGTAAATATTGGTACATAGTGATTTGTCTAAAAATGTGCCACTGTTATCAATTTTATAAATGACTGAATTCATTATATCAATTTTGCAAATTGCTAAATTCTGCTTCAAAACCTGGAAAAGAAAGCTAAAGCAGTATTAATATCCATTGATTTGTCTACAAAATTTGTTGCCAGAGCATCAAATTCTGTGTTACTAAAATCATAAATTGCCAAAAGTCTCTTTCCATCTGAATATAATTTGTAGGTTAGATTGTTCTCACTTGTCTTATGAATGCAAGATAACTCACAAATCAAGGTCATTTTTCAATTAAATTGCTAAGAGGGATCAAATTATTGCATATGGAAAATTATGGAATTCCTTAAAAATGTTTTGAAGCAAAAACTTTGTTTAATAAGGGACACTGGTATGTCTTCTCTGTTTAATATGGGGTGGTATATAATGCCTATAAGATGTTTAAACAGTATGGCCCTGCCTCTCTGCACCCATTCCCCTTCCCATAATTCCTCCACAAACAGACCTGAATGAGTTTTGTAAATGATACTACTCTACTCAGGCTCTTGTATAGCTTCTACAACACTCAGTACAATAATGCATCCTGTGTCCAGTATCCTCTTGGGTCACTGGACTTTTCACGCTAACTGCTGAAGAAGTTTGGTTGCCTCTATCTTCAAAGTGTATAAAAAAATCCAATGATATCTCATCACCTTGTCCCCTATTCCTTGCTCTAAGCTGCTATCGCCTTGTGCCTGGATAATTGAAATTTCCCCAAAGCAGTTTGTTCTGCATTTGTTCTGCTTTCTATAGTTATGTCACAGGAGATAAGTTAAGACTCTCAGATAGGAAATTGTGTCCTCTGCTCAGAATTCTTCAGATAAAAGAGCAGACCTGAGTAAAAGCCACAGCCACTGTGATCTGGCCTCTTCTACCTCTGCTTCTCTTCTGCTATTGTTCCATGATCTCACTGCTCTGCTTGAGTGGCTCTCTGCCTGTTCCCTGACTATGCCATGTACATCTCTGATTTTAGGCCTTCTTAGTGGCCTGGAACTAAAGTGCTCAAGATTGTAGCTGTTCTAACTCTTATCTCCTTCAAGACTTTGTTCATCACTCCTCTATGACAAGACCTACTTTGCCCATTGTGTCTGATGCAGCCATCACTGCCATCGTCAGCCCACCAGCAGTGCCAATTCCCACTCTACTTCTGCTGCCTCACATAGTACCACTTGCCAGTCATCTGTACTGATGATGATTATTGTTGTTGTTATTTTGCTTTTTTATCTTCAACAAATGGTTCTGGGACAAGTAGATTGTCACAGGTAGAAAAATGAAACTAGATCTTTCACAGTGCACAAAACTCAACTTCAAATGGATCAAAGACCTCAACAAAAGACATGATAGCCTGAATCTGTTAGATGCCTAAATAGGAAATACAATTGAACTTAGAGGCATAGGAAATACCTTTCTAAATAGGACCCTACTAACACAGATATTAAGACCAACAACTGATAAACAGGACTTCATGAAACTAAAACTTTATATCTGGCAGAGAGCTGGTGTCTAGAATATACAAAGAACTGAAAAACTAAACACCAAGAAAGTAAACTGTGCATGGAACTAAACAGAGAGTTCTCAAAATAAAAAATACAAATGGCTAAGAAATAGTTTTTAAATGCTCAACCTCATTAGCCATCATGGAAATGTATATCAAAAGAACTTTGAGATTTCATCTTATTCTAGTCATAATGTTTAAGATCAAAAATACAAATGGCAAAACATTGCCATGGATGTGAGAGAAGAGAAACACTTATTCACTGTGATGGGGATGCAAACTTGTACAGTCACCTTTTAGAGTGGAGGTTCCTCAAAAAGTTAGAATTAGGGATACTCTAGGATGAAGCTATTCCTCTGCTGGGAAGATTTGATTTCCACAGGACTCTATATCCTGCTATAGAGATAATTCCTCATCCATGTCCATTGCTGCTCTATCCCAGGAAACGGAAACAGCCTAGGTATCTACCAACTGATGAACAAATAAAGAAAATTTGGTATATATAAACAATAAATGTTATTCAGCTATAAAAAATGGAATTATAAAATTTGCAAGTAAATGGAGCTAGAAATAATCATTAGGAGTTAGATAACCCAGACTCTGTTAAACAAACATTGCATGTTCTCTCTCATACGTGGGTGTTAGCTCTGACTCTTTAGATGTGTATAGTTTGTTTTCAATACTCAAAAAGGCAAGAAAAGTAGGAAGGAACCATAAAGATTAACTTCAAGGGACAGGGGATAAAATGCAGATTACTTGAAGAGGAAAGAAGAAACAATGAAACAGATAGGGTTAAGTAGAGAATGGATGGGAAACAGTATGGGGGGGATGACTAACATTAAAGACATTTAAAACATCATTCTGAAACTTACTGTAGACCTTCCTAAAATATATGCATATTCATATATAAAATTTTAAATGAAGTTACCCTATAACTAAGGGACCAATGCCTCTCCCAAACACCACTGTTATCAAATAAAAATCCTATGCCAGCTATAGATTACATTTTTTCCAGTTGTTGGTCAATGGGTTCAATAAACCTTCCTAAACATTACAGACTATTGCCATTATTCTTGATTACCCTCCAGAACTTGATAGTAAGACTCTACTGCTAAAAACACCACATACTTGAGTCATAGATCATGAAGAAATCAAGCTGTTACCAATCTAGAGGCTCCATCCCTACTGGCTATCTTCCATATAGCTTAGATGCTGTTGTAACAGGGAAGAAAAATCACCAACAGTCTTATACAGCTATGAAAGAATCCTGTAAGTTGCAATGTGCATTGGTCTATTAAGATAGGCCACTCATGTAATCGTAACACACATTATAGGAACAACCATCACTTTCTGATTGGATATATAGGTTGTTCCACAAAATGGAACTCATGTCTGGTCCTGTTAACAGAGCCAAAAGCCCATGGCCTATTAAGTCATTGGACTTAAGGGAAAACCTAAGACCATTATTCTGCTAAATAGACATGGCAATAAACTGTCCCCCAAGTTACTGTCTTTGTACCTACAGATTAGTACATCTTTCAAGCATCATTAGAAAAGCTTCTGTTTGCAATAGGTAGTAACTGAGAGGCCTACAACTGGTCAACATGTAGAGTAGAAGACTGTGGAGGACTCAATTCTAAATGGGGCATTTCTATCACACTTCCTCTCCCCAAGGCTCTGAGTTCATGGAAGAGGCTTCATTTCAGCAAGGTTGCAGGAGCCATAGATAAAGGATACCTGCAGGAAAACACATTTTCTAGGACATGGCAGGGCCATTGCACACATGAACTCACAAAGGCTGTGACTGATCCACAAAACCTGCACAAGATCAAGCTATCCAAAGCCCAGCACAGATGAGGGAGGAGCTCATGAAGTCCCACCCATAGCTAAGGAGGTATTTGGTAATTGGTAGCTGCTGAAGGAGGTACAATACATTTTCTTCAGGATATGAGCCTTGAAAGGTTACTCATCCTGCAATAGATGACCCCACACCCATACACCACAGTCAGCCCTAAGTGGACTCATTGGGCTTCAAAGTATATATGAAGTTTGGAAGGGAAAGTGGGAGGGGACAGATTAGGCATTGTAGGGAAAGGAAATGAAGGTGGATTGAACCAAATTGCGTTATATATATGTATAAAAGTTTCAGCATGCACTTCTTGGCATCCACGATAGTTTCTGGGTTTGGTAACTATACATGGGATGAATTCCCAGGTGGGACAATCTCTGGGTGGCCTTTCCTTGAGTCTCTGCTTTATACTTCATCTCCATATTTGCTCCCATGAGTATTGTGGGTCTGTGTACCAGAGGCTTTCTTGGAGATCTCTGGTTCCACTTGGTAGGAGAGTTCTGGTGAGGGGAATCAAGCATGGGCAGGGAGAAGAAGTCACTTCCACCACTTCTGCTGCTGTAGTTGGCTTCATTTCCATCTCTGCCATGCTTTCCTGGTCATTCAATTACTCCACACTGGCCTATACTGAGTTGGGTTGGGCTGGGCCAACGAGAGGCTGACTCTCCAGTGAGGAATGTGGTGAAGAGAGTAGACCTCTTCCCCAAGTGTTACAGCTCTAAGAACAAAAGTCTCAAATGACAGAGTAGTTCTTGCACACCTTTAATTACCTGGATAGGATTTATACACAGTTTTGGCGGTGACTCAGAGTTTGACAGCAGGTACTTCTCATTGGTTTGGACTGAGAGCTTGGGGAAACCTTATTTGCATGTAGGGAGGCTTGGTGCTGCTAATATGTAATCTATATCACACACCTCTCCTGTGGGAGACTGTGGGAGCTGTTATAGCAACAGAAGCCAGGGGCTCAGGAGGCGTGGCCAAACACCTTCTGTCCCAGGCAGGCAGAAATTATCCAGGATCTCTGGAGTTCCAGACTTCTTGCTCACCCGGGACTAGGTTGCTTACACAGCCTACCACCCCACAAGTATTTTGTTCTCCTTCTTGAATAACCAAAGCACCCACCCTTTGGTCTTCCTCCTTGTTGAGCTTCATGTGGTCTGTGAATTGTATCCTGGTTATTTGAAGCTTTTGGGCTAATATCTACTAATCAGTGAGTGCATTGTGGATGCTAAGAAGTGCATGTGAAAGGAGCCTGATATGGCTGTCTCCTGAGAGGCCCTGCCAGAGCCTTAAAAATACAGAGGCAGATGTTCACAGGTAACCATTGGACTGGGTGTGGGGTCCCCAATAGAGGAGTTAGAGAAAGGACTGAAGGTAGTTGAAGGGGTTTGCAACCCCAAAGAAAGAACAACAATACCAACCAACCAGACCCCCTCCCCAGAACTCCCAGGGACTAAGTCATCAACAAAGGAGTACATATGGCTCCAGCTGCATATGTAGCAGAGGATGGCCATCTCATGCATCAAAGGGAGGAGAGGTCCTTGGTCCTATGAGGCTCGATAAAAGCCCCAGTGTAGGCAAATTGAGGGCGGGGAGGTGGGAGTGGGTAGGTGGGTGGGTGGGTGGGTGGAGGAACACCCTCATAGAAGCAGGGGGAGGGAGGATGCAATAGGGTATTTCCGGGATGGAGGGAAACTTGGAAAGGGGATAATATTTGAAATGTAAATAAAGAAAATATCCAATAAAAAACTTTAAAAGAAAAATTAAAGTAAAAACTTGTATTAGGCATACTTCTCTCTTCAAACATTTACTATTTATATTAAAGACTTTAAATATTTCATCTAGGCTTTTGAAGTATGCAGTTCAACATCACAATCTATAGTCACCCAACTGTACCCAAGAGTTCCTTGCTGCCATCTAGCTATCACTCAGTGCCTGCTGCTCAGCCTTTCCCTGCTCTCCATCCTCCACCTTCTGGTAATCACCATTCTATTCTTGGCTCCATTGAAATCAATGTTTTTATGTCGCATGTACCATGGAGATCATGCAACACTTGTCTTTCTGTGTCTGTCTTATTTCATTTCACAGAAGATCTCCCCTCCCATTCAGGTTGCTACAAACACCAAATCTTCATTTTCTTTTCATGAGTTATGGTTTTCAGAAGCAGGCCATAGGGCAAAAGCTGAGACATGTTTGTCTCATATACTTCTACATGCTGAGATTTAAACCTAGGCTTTGTGCACATGGTAGGAAAGCTAACAAATCACCCAGCAGCTCTTGGTCTTTAGAAAGTTCTAGATTTCAGGAAGTGAATGCTCTATTACCAACTAAAAACAAAAAAGGAGGGGGAGGCCCGAAATACAACCACTTTCCTTGGAGATAACAGTGGAGCTGGTCCTAGGCTGCTCATAGGTTGCTCTTTCTTGGTTTTACTCTTCTATATGCTGGTTCATTATTTGGTACATAATGGGATGCTGAAATCAATAGTATATCATTTTACTAGGTGTCAGCATTATAATGAGAGCTTGGTTGAAATGTTATGCAAAAACAATACAGGGGCATAGACCATCACCAGTAGAGATGCTGAGACAGCTAAACCAAATAGTCATAGGCAGCTAAATCATGCAACCTATTAGTTAATACTAATAACTAAAACTGTTAAGTGCTTCTAATGCCTAAGCTCTGAACACATGTAATATAATTTAATTTAACCCTCACAATAATCCCAGGAATAGTGTCATTCTCATTACATAGAAAAGGAATATGAGAGGGAGTTAATTAAGCATCCCTCTCCAACATGCCCAGAGCTAATCAGTAGCAGAGTTAAGACTCAAACTGAAAATCCTCAGCTTTGCTAAGTAAGGATGGAGCTATGGAAAGATAAAATGACCTTCACAGTAGAGAGTGACACCAAGGTCTTATTTACCTAATTAATGTGCTTAATCCCATGCGGTTCATTATTTAGAGCATGTTTCATTATGGCTAGGGAGCTGGCCCAGCAGGTGGGCTCTTGAGCATGTCATGAGAAGGACTGATTTTTTAAAATTTAAGAACAGAGTTCTCCACCTCTGACCCAGAGACAGCCTTCTCCTCTTGCTTCCAGTAGCAGCAATGATAGAAGCACAGGAGCAAAGCAAAGCAAACCTATGGCTTTATCCTTATGTGCCTTGGCTGGGACCCACAGGGCAGAGAAGAGATGACAGTTCTGGAGACTCTAGGAAGCCAGATACATAATGGAATCACTACCTCCCCAAAAGTTCTTAATTTCTCCAGGTTGGTAAAATATCGATTTTTCTTTAGGTTGGTAAGATAGAACTTTGTACCATAGCAATTAAGAATATCTTCTGAAATGCTCTTTGATTCATCAGGGCAAAAACCCAGAATAGGTCAAAAGTTTCATGGAGGTAAAGGAAAGTGTCTCCATTGTTGTTCAGAAGTGCCTTGAGAAATCCCAGGATTCTTTTCAGCAAGTGGCAAACACTCACGGGCTAATAACTAATCTCTGTAGAAAAGAATTTGAATTAATCTAGGTATGTGCTAGGAGAAACATAGAAACTCACAGATGTGCACAGAGTGAACAGGATGCAGGGCCGTAAAGAGAGCTCCAGGTAGAGCTCAGGTACTGCTGGAGCACTGGGAGTAGAAACCTTTGCTTTACCATGCACCAGGCATGATTAGCACCCAACCCTGGTGGATAAGCAGGGTTTACCACCCAGCAGCTCAACACAGCAGTCAACACTTACAATCCAAAGGCCCATGACAATTCTCAGCGGCAGGACTCCAAGCAGGGTGGCCACTGCACACCAAAGGTGGCTCTAGGCTGCTGTTCAGTGGCTTTCATTTTCACTATGTAATGATGTCATGAATCTCATTCTGGAGCCTGACACAGAAGCAAACAGATGACCCAACCGTGACAGAGTGAGATGAAAGGAATTTGGTTTATAGACTGTTGGAAAAACCCATAGGTTGCTCCTCTGATGCTTCTACATAAGGACAAGCACTCTTATCCAAAACAGATGACACATTTCTATAACATGTTCTGCTGCCTTGAATCCCTGTCTGTACAAATAACCCCAGCTATTACTCGTTTCATTAAATTTCTCATTAAACAAACCGAAATAAAGTACATAGCTCTTGTTGAACCTGAGAGACCACCTAGCCTGCTCTTATAAGGAAATATCATCTCTATCAGAGCTGTAGCAACAACGTAGTAGCATTATTTTGTGTGCTTCTGTGTGTGCAGAGCGTGTATACTGCATTCATATAAATGCACAGGTGCACATACTCATGTCACATGGGGAAGCAAGAGCAGAACTTCAGTATCTCCCTCTACTGTCTGCATTTCATTACCTTACGACAGGGTCTCTCCTGTCATGGAAGCTCACTATGTCAGCTTACAGTGAGCTTACAGCTAGCAGTGAGCTCTGGAGATCTGCCTGTCACTGTTTCCCAGATCTGGAATTAGAGGAAGAGATGGCCACACCCAGCTTTTCATATGAGTTCTGGGAATGCAAACTGAAGTCCTCCTGACTACAGAGTAATCACTCTAATCCACTAATCCATTTCCCCAGCTACAAGAACTGTAGTTTTAAACATAATACTGTAGAAAATACTCAATGACTGATGAATGGGTACTCTGTGTATTAGGTATAATGACAGTGGGTATTAAATAAACCTCGCTATTGAAAAGTTATAGCAAAGTGAGTACCACTCAGTATGCATCATGGTACAAGAAGGAAGCAGGGTAGATGCTAACACTACAACTCCACTTCCAACCTCAGCACACAGTACAGACGGGGAGAAAGGGCATGGAGTATGCCTGCTAATAAAACCAAAAGAAAACAACAATTTAATTTAAACAAACTAATCCAAACATCCGCTTCCCTTAAAGCTTGGAAAATGTCATTTCATTAAATTATGATGTTTTCATTTCCAAACATGACTGTCAGCCCAAAACTATTTTTATTATAATGAAAGACATGAACCACACAGAAAAACAACATAATTTTAGATTAAGTAACTTGAAATTTTCTGTTCTTTTGTTTAAAAGAAAAATATAATGAACTTATAAAACCTTTATGCTTAAATTAGGGGACAATGACACCAACTTAATTCATATGGAATGTTTTGGGGGCTAGCCTACATCCATACAACAGTCCCTTTGTTGCTGAATCCATCACATATACATTACAAGAGCTATGCAGATCTCTGACTATGACAGCAGGCTTTAATCAGCCAACTTTCTGCAAAAGAGATAAAGTACAAAAAAAAAAAAAAAAAAAAAAAAAAAAAAAAAAAAAAGGAAATCAAAGGAATTTCTTTAAACCATATAAGAGCCTCTGAAAATAATTCAAGTACCTACTTTTTCTGGAATAAAATTAAATTATGGTCATTATTTTTTAAAGTAAAGAAATATGGAGCCAGGAAGATGGCTTAGCAGGTAGAAGTGCTTGCTGCCAAACCCGAACTCTTGAATTGAATCCTAGGACACATATGATGGAAAGAGAAAACTGACCTTCTGACCTCTATAAACTCAATGTGACACACACACACACACACACACACACACACACACACACACACACACACACACATACACACACACACACCCTCTCCTCCTGTCATGGTGATAACAATTTCAGTAATTCTCAAAATCTCCATAGTCCCTTCATGAGAGAGGGAAAAAAATCACACTTGCAAAGTGACTACTTGAAATTGTTTCAGAATGCAAATCTAAGTGACCTCTAATATTGACTCATGGACAGATCCCTGAGCCAATCTTCTCCAGTTTGCCTTTGGAACAAGGTGTGGAAGTCTCAGCTCCACCAGCACCATGCCTGCCTGGTTGCTACCATGCTTCCTGCCATGATGATAATGAGCTGAACCTCAGAGCCAATATGACAGTCCCAATTAAATGTTGTCCTTTATAAGAATTGCATTGGTCATAGTGTCTCTTCATAGCAATGGAAACCAGAAGACAGAAATCCTGATGGAAAATCACTCTCATCTACTTTCTAAGACACAAGTGTGAGTTGTCCACATCCCTGATTGTTATACTTTCTTAATCTTGACTTATTCAATATATTGAATAAAAGCACCTAATTATTTTAATTTGCATCTACTTGAATAGCAGAGAGATTTATTTCTATTGGACCATTTATTTTCTCTTCTTTTATGAAATGTCTTCCTAGATAGGTTTTATGCCTCATTTAAGGAATTTACATATTTATCTGTTTTGTGTTGATTTGATGAAATTCTTACTATATTGAGGAAACACTGAGCCACCTATTTTTCTAGATCATTATATTGCAATGATTTCCTTTTAAAACTTTCAAAATTTGAAATTCATGACCCTCATCTTTATCTTTCTGAATTTCTTCACTTTTTCAGCTTTTAAAACCTCAATTTAAACAAATGTATGTATATATGTGAATCAGGGGATGGGGATTTGGCCTCAGAGGCCAAAAGAGGGTGTTGTTAAATCTCCTAGGTCTAGAGTTACAAGTGGCTATACATCTCCTGACATGAGTGTTGGGAAGTAAACTTGGATCCTCTGTAAGAACAGTACACATAATTACAGAGATGGAAGTTATGTGTGGGCATAAGCCTCAGGATTGTGGAGCAAGGGTTTATCATTATCTGTAGACAACCACTCTCTCTTTGAGAGATAGCTCTTGGCCTGTAATTGAGCCATGGTGAGAACCGAATGTTTGACAATGAGCAACTAAGTTACTATACAACTTGAGCTGTTTATCATGAACTGAGTATTATCTTACCCCCCAAGCCATAAAGTAGTAGACATACACAGCAAAAATCCATTATCAAATGGAAGTGATATATACATGATCAGGCAGGAGCCAGTCCTTAAGACACAAGAAAGCTACACAAAGTTGCCCAAATGACTATGGTTTCTACACCTGTTACAATGCAGTCTGCTCCCAGGCATGCACCTATAGTCTCATGGTCTCCTTATGATCAGTTTATTGAGGAAGAGAAGACCTTCCTGGTTTTCTGATAGTTCAGCATGTTATTCAGGCACCACCCAGAAGTGGACAGCTACAGCATTACAGTGCCTTTCTGTGGCAGCCCATAAAGAGTCCAGTGAAGGGAAATCTTCACAGTGGGCAGAACTTTGGATAGTACATATGGTTGTACCTTTTATTTAAAAAGAGAAATGGACAAATGTGTGATCATTCACTGATTCATGAACTGAATGGTTAGAGACTTGGAAAAAGCATAATTGGAAAAATTGGTGAGAAAGACATCTGGGAAAGAAATATGTAGATAGATCTCTAAAAATGAGCAAAAAGGTCTAACAATACTTGTGTCCCATGTAAATACTCATCAAGAGGTGATTTCAGCTGAAGAAGA
The DNA here is from genome assembly GCF_008632895.1 of Mastomys coucha. Taxonomy (NCBI): domain Eukaryota; kingdom Metazoa; phylum Chordata; class Mammalia; order Rodentia; family Muridae; genus Mastomys; species Mastomys coucha. The sequence continues at coordinate 41,343,830 of NW_022196904.1, read as the reverse complement.
GTTCAATAATCAAGAACAGAATGATCCATTCTGTAGGCAGTCAGCCTCTTTCTGTAGCCATCTCTGTCATTTGTCATAGACTAATAGGCCCATGAAAAAATAGCCATGGTTCCAGAGATAGTGGTAGACTTAATAACATGGACTTCCACTCACCACATCTGATCTGGTTACAGCTTCTGTCATGATACTCTAGGCAGTATTTATTCTGACCAAGAAACTCACTTCATAGCCAAAAAAAGTACAGCAGTGGACTCATGCTCAAGGAACATTTCAAGTTCTCCACTATTTTGAAGCAACTGGCTGACATAGCAGTAGAATGGGCTTTTGAAGACATAGTTGTAGTGCTAATTAGGTGGCAGTAACCTGGAAGTTTTGGGACACAGATCTCCAGAAGGCAATATATGTTTTGATTCAATGTCCAATATATTGTACACTTTCTCCCGTAGCCAAGATTCACAGGTTCAGTAGTCAAGAGGTAGAAAGGGGAATGGTTCTACTCACTATCACCCCTATCAACCACTAGGAAAATATTTTGCTTCCTGTTCCCATGATATTAAGTTCTGCTGGCATATGAATGCTAGTTTCAGACATTTGGAACCACTCCTACAAGGAGACACAACAAACATTCCATAGAACTGGAAGCCCAGGCTTCTCCCTTGCTACTTTGGGTTTCTGATCCCCTTACCTCAACAAACTAAGACAAAATAATAGTGGTAGGAGTGGTGATTGATCCAGATTACCAAGGGAAAATTAGATTACTTCTCCATAATGGAGGTAAGAAAAATTATGTCTGGAAAGCAGGACATCCTTTAGGGTAGTGTTTCTCAAACTGTGGGTTGCAACCTCTTTGGGGAGGGGTCACATATCACATATCCTGCATGTCAGATATTTATATTATAATTTATAACAGAAGGAAAATTACATCTATGAAGTAGCACCAAAAGTAATTTTATGGTTTGGGGTCACCACAACATGAAGAACTGTATTGAAGGGTAACAGCACTAAGAAAGATAAGGACAATTGCTTTAGGGTATCTCTGGTGTTACCATGTCCTGTGATTAGAGGCAGTAGAAAATAAACTACAGCAACCCAATCCAGGTAGGATGACAGAGCCCAAGTCCTTTAGGGATTAAGAGATAGGTCACTATTTTAGGAAAAGAACCAAGACTTGCTGAGGTACTTGCTTTAGGTAGATAAAATACAGAATACAGAGTAAAGGAATATAGTTGTACCAGGTAAGGCCAAGTGACTAGTTTTAAAAATGAGGATTATAATTGACATGAGTGTCTCTGTCATTTCTAAGAACATATTTTTACATCTATACACATGCACTAAGCAAATATTTGTTTTCTCTGTGTCATTATCATGCAATGTAACATCAATCAACATACTAGTTGTTATATTTAAGAGACACTAAAAGAATGTCCCTCCAGGGAAACTGTCACCTATTCAAAAATATATAATGCACTTGCAGTTGTATGTGGGATAGTTATATCACACCAGGTGCTATAATCTAGTTATTGTTTTCATTTGGAAATTAAGCATGATATAAGGATATATGATTATGTGCCAAGTTGACAAGGGGTAGAGTTGTAATGGATAATCTTGGCTGTCAATTTGATTACACATGAAATTAACTAAAACCCAAGACACTGGATGTATTTTTCTTGATTGAATTATCTGAGATCAGAAGACCTACCCTAAATCTTGGCCACTCTGTCTGGTGGCAGCGTACATAAGAGGACACAGCAAGGCTCTAGTAGCTGGTAAGCATATTCTGATGCACACTTCTACCCTCTACTCCCAGTGAGACTGCAGGCTAGACCTCAACACTGCTGAGCTTCAGCCTCTGAATATGTGATCTCTGAGGATACTGTGCTTGGAACATTTGCTGGATCTATGAATTGGCAGATACAGAAGATTTCACTGGTTGTGTGTTCATGCCTTAGAGGGACATTTACTCCCAACTTTAATAAAAAAAAAAGGAAATAGAATTTAATGGAGAGGGAGCTTGCCAATGCAATTGATTTACTAAAGGAACGAGCTATCTGCTCAGCATGAAGCTTTAGTCTGTATAAAATGAATGCTGATTTAAAAGGACACTGAAATCTCAGATTGTTATGCTTCCAGAAGCTTACACAACCCACCTTCCTGTTCACTCAGTGACTCCAAGGCCACAAGAATGTGTCCAACAATTCATACAACTGATTACATAAGGGTTGAATAGGGACTCAGGCCTCCACATTTTGAAGGAGTGTTTTTCTATAATATTCACCTCCTTAGCTTTGTGCCTAAACTACAAAAGATGGTCAAATTCTTTAAAATTAACAAGTGAGGAGTTATGTGGGAATATCACATCTTATCAACATGGCCAATGAGTGTCATTTTGTACATTGGGGAAAATGGGGTAGGCATCAAAGTGGCTCAGTCCTTGGGAGCAAGAGCCATGGAATGGCACTCTTTGTTTCAAAGTAAGGCTCTAGCCTGGCTGTCTCTGTGATCAGGGTGAATTGCTGGGCCTACCTCATTCAGGTCTTCCATCCTCAAAATGGAAGTCATAAAATACCTACCTCATAAACATGTTGTGAAGATTAAATGCATTAATCTATATTTAGTGCTTGGCCCAATGCCTAGACTGCTCAGTAACTGTTAGCAGTTAGTGATACATTGACTTGAATATTACAATATTCCAATGTACATAAAGCAGAAATCAATACACCCCTGAGCCTTCCTTTCTCAACCTCACTATTAGCAACATCAAAATGAATCATTCAAATAACTGGAAAGTATTTTACTAGAAAGATTTTCACTGAGCTTCACTGAGAAGCCCTCTACATTGCTGAGCTGAATGAGGAGAAAAAGAACCTGTGCTCAGGCCCACTCCCTCCCCAAAGGCATCCTTAGCCCATCATAGTCATGTGGACAAGGCTTAGCCAATCCTTCCTCAGGATTTCCTTCATGGCATGAGATTAGTAAATATTAAAGACACAAGCCAACAACCTTCCTAGGCAGAACCTACAATCTGTTAGAAAGAAAATAATTCAAACCACATATAGTAGTGAACCACAGTTATACGTGATAGAGCAATAGATATACAGAGACATTGTCAATCTTTATTAAGAGACACGAACATTAACTTAAGAATAGACCTATCGTCATCCTCTAGATGTTCTCAAAATTACTTTACCAGTCATTTATTTTATTTTCTGTGTATGGATGTTTTGCCTGCCTATTCATATCTTCCATACACATTTTATGGAAAATGTGCATAGTGCTAGTGGAGGCCAGAAGAGGGTGTTAGATCTCTTGGAATTGGAGTTTTGGATGGCTGTGAGTCACCAAGCAGGTGTGGGGAACTGAACTCAGGTTCTCTGCAAGGGCAGTAAGTGTTTGTAATCACTAATCCATCTTTCCAGCTGTGGTGGTTTAAACATTTGCCCATGGGAAGGGGCACTATAAGGAGTGTGGCCTTGTTGGAGGAGGTGTGTCCTGGTTAGAGGAAGTGTATCACTGTGGGGTTGGGCTTTGAGGTCCTATGCTCAAACTATGCCCAGTGTGATAAGAAGTCCCTTCCTGGCTGCCTGTGGATGACAGTCTCCTCCTGGCTGCCCTCATATCAAGATGCTCACAGCCATTCATCGATCTGAGTACAGGGTCCCCAGTGAAGGAGCTGGAGAAAGGACCAATGGAGCTGAGGGGTTTGCAGCCCCTTAGGAGGAAGAACAACATGAACTAACTAGTACCCTCGGAGCTCCCAGGGTCTCAACCACCAACCAAGGACTGCACATGGAGGGGTCTGATTGTTCTGGCAGTATGTGTATGGTAGAGGATTGCAAAGTCGATCATCAATAGGAGGTTTTAAGGTTCTTTTAAGGTTCTGAGCCCCAGTGTAGGGGAATGCCAGGGCCAGAAAGTGGGAGAGGACGGGGTGGCAGGCATGGGGAGGGGGGAGGCAACAGGGGTTTGTTTTTGTTGTTTTTGTTTGTTTCTTTGTTTTTTGGAGGGGAAACTGGGAATGGAGAAATTCACATGTAAATAAAGAAAATATCTAAAATAAAAAAAAAAAAAAATGTGGAACTCTTAGCTTCCCCAGCACCATATCTGCCTGCATGCTGCCATGCTTCCAACCATGGTAATAATGGACTAAAGCTCTGAAACTGTAATTTGGCCCCAATTTAATGGTTTTTTTTTCTTTCTAAGAGTTGCCACCGGGCGGTGGTGGCACACGCCTTTAATCCCAGCACAGGCTGATTTCTGTGTTCAAGGCCAGCCTGGTCTACAGAGTGAGATCCAGGACAGCCCGGGCTACACAGAGAAACCCTGTCTCGAAAAACTGAAAAAAAAAAAAAAAAAAAAAAGGAAAAAAAAAAAAGAGTTGCCTTGGTCAGGGTATCTCATAGCAATTAAAACCCTAACTAAGATACCATCCTTCAAATTTATTCAGAAATAGTATATCATTCCAATAAAATATGACTTGAAAATTTTGTTTTGTTTTGTTTTGTTTTTTGAGACAGGGTTTCTCTGTATAGCCCTGGCCGTCCTGGAACTCACTCTGTAGACCAAGCTGGCTTCGAACTCAGAAATCCACCTGCCTCTGCCTCCCAAGTGCTGGGATTAAAGGCATGTGCCACCTTTATAGAACAGTTTGAAACATCGCCTGAAAAATGAGAGAGACTAAAACAATTTTGAAATGAAAGGAAGGGAAGGGAAATAAGAAAATAAAGGAAAATTCAAGCTGAGAACCTACACAGCCTGATAGTAGAAACACAAACTAAAGCTGAAAAAATTAAAATTCTGACCTCGGTACTCATAATTTGGTTCATAACAAAAAGGACATTTTAAATTAGCTATAAAGCTAGGATTATTTAAAGAAGCGTTCCAGTACATTTTATCAACTATCTGAGGAAAACAAAACAAAACAATAATGCCAGGCTCTCCTATAGTACCCCAAGGCAAGCTAATACTCAAATGAACAATTAATTGTTTAAAATTAAACTGCAAAATAATAAAGAAACTGAAATGGTTCACTGGGGAGGAATATTTTTCTCATCATAATGCACAGTCAGAAGCATCATTTTTTTTCTATTTTTGTAGTCTTGGACAGTGAACCTGAAGTCTTTCATAGTCTGGGCAAGCAAATCTGTCCTCATGGGACATTCCCAGAATGAGGAAGAATATGTGAAAGGTTTGATGTCAATCAAAAACTTCTATCAGACCAGAAATACCATAAGCAAAATAAAAGGTAAATTATAAGCTTGGTGGCAGATAATTACATACATACTAAGCCATGAAAACTTAAAGGTTAAGCCAGGCATTGTGTAATCCCAGCACTTGGGAGGTGGGACAGGAGGATCAGAAGTTCAAGGCCAGCTTTGGGTACATACTATGCTTGAAACCAGCCAGGGCTACATGAGAGCTCCATTTCAAAAGAAACAACAAAATGATATAAAATAAATTAGACTGTTTAAAAAGTCTGAGCTGTGCAAACTACAATCTAAAATTACACACTATATTGAAATTTGCAATGCAAAAAACAAATACAAGTGTGAGGGAGGAGCAGGGAAAACGCTTGGGGAGTTGATAAGCAGATTGATGTCAACTAGAACAGTGAGGCTGCCATTCCTCTATCTGTTAAATGAGCAAAGACTAAACATCTACAGCACTGTGATGGGTGCACTTGTCCATGGGGTCCAAAGCCCATGGGGTTAAAATTTCAAGAGGCTGAGAAGAAATTAGGTCTAGCACTGAAAGCTTAATGAGAACCCTACCTGCAATGGAATGATTAGAGTGTTCTTATCCATTTTATATACTCTAGGGAAAACAAAAATATATTCATAACTGTATAAATTAATCACAATAATGTTTTGTTTAAAAAGTACTGATCATTACAGAAGAACAGAACATATGAGATACCTTATGAGATATCATTAAAAGCATCATTTTAGATATTTAATATTGAAGGCTATGTTAAATGAGAAAGCCCTGTGATGGCTAATATTGACTGGCAACAGGGATCCAGAATCAGGGAGGAGACAAGTATGCCTGTCAAGAGAAACTCCCACCCTAAGGCCAGGGCCATGAAACATGTGCAAGTTTTGAAGAAGCTTGTTACCCATGGAATTCCAGAAGGCAGTCAATCTGCACAACACAACATGGAGCCAGGAGGCCTCCAAAACAGGCAACCTGACCTGGCTCCTACAAAGCAGGTCATCCCCTAAAGCAGTTTCTGAGCCTGGTGAAGCCAGGCCTTACCTCTCCTTCTGTTCCATTACAAAACCTGATTCTCAGACACTGCTGGGTATGTTCTCCTGCTTCACAAAATGATTTGTGGATGCCAGTCTCTCATACCAATAAAGCCCATTCTCACCGTTTTGAGGGCAAACTGAGTCTACTCTCATTTTCCCCACACTGACATTTTTCTTACATCTGTAAGGCAGTTTCTACATTGGGTTAACTGAGGAGGAAGACTTACCCTATGAGTAGTACCATCCTATGGTCTGGAGTCCTAGACTTAATAAAAGGGAGAACATAAACTGAACACCAGCATTCATCTCTCTCTGTTTCTGGAGGGTGCAGTGTGACCTGCTGCATAAGCTCCAGCTGCCATGCCTTCTCTACCACGGTGGATTCTCCTCCAGCTGTAGCTCTCTCTCTCTCCCTCTCCCTCTCCCTCTCTCTTCCCCCCCTTAAATAGTTGTTATTAACTGCTGCTTCTTGAGAAAACCAACACGTGTATTCCCAGATAGTTAAGTACAATACAACCTTGACTTTCTAAAACAGAGAATCTATTGGTGAGAGTGAGAACAAAAGGGGAAGATGGAGAGAAGTGTCCTTATCAAAACGTTTGCTGGCCTGTATCTCCACCTGGCAGGATTGTGGATGGCTTTGTGCTGTTCTACTTTTCTGCAATGAAGAGGTACTGCTACAAAGATGAGTAAGAACAATCTCGATTTGAAAGGTTCATAGAAAGTGTCACTCTACAGAAGGGATCTCTTGTGCAATGTATACAAGCATCATCTGTCAACAAAAGGCTGGTGGCCTATTTACTGAGGCAGGGAACAGAAGGTGGGATGCCCAACAGACAGAGAATTCTGTGAAGGAGTCAGGCACAGAAAGAGATTGGCCTTGAACTCTGAAAAGACAGTCATATAAAACTGAGGGAAAGTAATCAGCCATGCGGCCCTCATAGAAAAGAATATATGGGTTAATTGAGTTATGAGCTAGTTGGAGAATGAGAACAAGCTTATGGCCTAAGCATTTATTCCTGAAATAATTAAGTCTCAGAGTCAATATTTTGGGGACTGGGTATGGTAGGAAAAACCCAGTTACATCACCCAAATAGTGAACTGGGAAAAAAAATATCAAGTTCTGTGTCACTACTACTATTCTCATTGTTTAGGTTTCATGTAAACTGGAATTGATTTATAGCCCATGAATTTGGTTTGAGACACACATTTGCTCCAGTAAGGAGACCAATGATAAATAAAGACATACATACCATGAAAAGCAGTTGTGTCGTGGGCCTAACCATGTCTCTAACTCCCTGTTTTGAGCTAATGGGGATTGTTTAATAAGATGCAAAATACTGACAGCAAATGCTGAAAGGGAAGCTAGTGGATATTTTCTCCTAGCTGTGTGGGTCTCAGGAGTGCTTTCCTAGTATACAGACAGTGGGGCTGTGGTGCTCAGTGTACCTTTGGGGTTATGTAGGAAAGGCTCCTGTAAGAAAGCTTGCCATGGTTAAAAGGAAACTTCAGGTCCAAATGAGTCAGGCTAATGCATACCAGTCAGGCATGACTGATCAATAGTCTTTCCTCCCTAGGTTGGGATATAACCGCTTCCAAATGCAGGCAGTTTCCATGGTATTAGTCTAATACTAAACACAGAATGCCTCTCCCTTCATGTGGTATATGTCTGCCACAGCATCAGAAGCCAACTCCCTCTTTAGTCTACAATGTCCCACCCATGTGAATTAGTTCACATTTCTAACTTCACCTTCTACCTCCACCTGCCATCTCAGAAGCTCACCCAGCCACCCTAGACTCACGACTTTGAAAAAAGAAACTCTGAGGCTGCCTGGTGGATCTTTCACATGATGATCCCATGAAGCAGATCATACTATACTACAGTTTGATCTACTGGCTTTGTTTCATTCATATCTACCGTGGAGGGCCTCTAAATGATCCCTCAGAGACCATAAAATGTAAACCAGTCCTCTCTCTGATCCACATTGCAGAATCCAATATATAATCTTTTTCTTATTTCATTGCACTGCTGGAAGCTACGAAAACTTAATAAAGATTGATTGATTAATTCACTAAAATTAATACATCCACATAGCTGGCTATAGAGCCAAAATACATTCAGGATGTGACCACTTTGGCATTGTGATCCAACCACCCTCCCTTCTAAGGCTTTTTCCACAGAAGACTAAATAGTCTTTGTCCCTCTAGCCTTGTTACAATGGCCTGCTTAAGTGTAAATCTGATGATACAATGCTTTGGTTCAAGGCCTGATCCAGTCTCACTATCACCCAGAGCAAAGGTAAGAGATGCTAGAGTAATGGCCAAGGCCTTGGAGATCCTGCTCACCTTGACTTTTCACATCCTCTCCCACTGTTCCCCTTCTACTCCAATCACGGAGGAAGGTAGACATTAAAGGAGAAAGCTTTTTTTTTTTTTTTTTTTTTTTTTTTTTTTTGCATTTTATTTATTTTATTTTTAAAACTTTTTAAAGTTATCATAGTAGGCATTGGGTATGATTATGACACTTTCAAAGTGTGTTTTAGTAGCTTCTCCTTCCTCTTCATCTATCCAATTCCCTCTTTCCCCTAAATCCCCTCATCACCCCCACATCTCTCTTCTTCTTTCAGGACCCATGAATTTTGCTCATTCCCTGTCCTCACTACTTATTTTCCTTTTTTCCTTCTTCTTCTTTTTCTTCCTTTTTTATTAGATATTTTCTTCACTTGAATTTCAAATTTTATCCCCTTTCCCCATTTCTCCTCCAACCCCCCACCATCCCATCCCCCTCCCCGCTGCTCACTAACCCACCCACTCCCACTACCCTGTCATGGATTCCCCTACAGCCATCCATTGGACTGAGTACAGGGTCCCCAATGAATGAGCTAGAGAAAAAAATCTAAGGAGCTGAAGGGGGTTGCAGCCCTATAGGTGGAACAACAATATGAACTAACTAGTACCCCCAGAGCTCCCAGGGACTAAACCACCAACCAACGAGTACACATGGTGGGACTAATGGCTCCAGCTGTATATGTAGCAGAGGATGGCCTTGTGGGACATTAATGAGAGGAGAGGCCCTTGGTCTTGTGAAGGGGAGAGCTTTTTAAAAACCCATTTGAGGGGCAGGAGGTCTTGCTTAACTGTTAAGAGCACTTACTACTCTTCCACAGGACCCGAGTTTAGTTCCCAGCCACTTATATCGGGTGGCTCACAAAGGTCTGAAACTCTAGTTCCAGGTGGTCTGAAGCCTCCCCAGGTACTTGCAAGCATGCAGTGCACATAAACACACACAGACACTCATATGTACATATGTTTATATAAAACCATTAGAGGTAGGCATTATGGCATACATCTCTATTGCCCGCTGTCTAGAAGCAAAGACAGGAAGATCACAGTAAGTTCAATGCCAGCCTGCAGCCTGGTCTACACGGAGAGTACCAGGTCATTCAAGGCTACATAATAGAACACTGATTTAAAAAATAATTTATTCCACAAAGAGGCTCTGCTGACCTAATCAGACCTTGAAGTCAATTCAGGTCTTCAGTCTGTATATTTATGCACCACAGAAGACTTGAAGATAATTGTTCTTGTTTAAGCAAAACAAGAACACTTAATTGTGCATTTAATTGTGCTGGTCAGTGCAGAGCCTGTACTATCTAACATGCATATGACCCTTTATTAAATCAGCTGTCTTTTCTTCAACCAAAAATAGACTGTCTTAAAAGTTATGTTTACGTAATTTTTAAGTTTTAAACAATCACTGTTCAAATTGTCACATCTAAGAATTTGATTAAAATTATGAGTTTACAGAAGCAAGAATAAAGAAAAGTTTAAAAAGAAAGTAAGAAAACATGTAGGTTTGTCTTTTGATTTTCCATCTACTCCTAATATCGCACGCACACACACACACACACACACACACCATCATTTCATGTGATGAGAGGTGGTTGGTGGCCAAGTTAATAATACTGCTGAGGAAGAGAGACAATTATATCTTGTTTACTTCATTCATCAGTCTCTGAATGCATTTAAGATGCAGCCTAGCTGTCCTCAGTGACTGACATCTACATCTGTGTTTGTTTGTGGCTTCACTTGTCAAGATAAAGTTTCGTTAGCATTTCTTCTCAGTTCAAGTTCAAAAGCACTGAATGCCTGCCTGCAAGAGGGAGCTGCCTTGAATTACAGAACTGTTTTTTAAAAAAAATAGAGCCGATGTGCAGGAACACAAAGCTCAGATCCTAGTTCAAGACAGATTTGTATGTACTGAAAACTACTGTACTCTGAGGGAAATGTTAAGAAGAACCTGTGAGCAATGCTAGTCTCCAAATGCTTCCCTCTTCCCTCCGTATTAGCAGACAAAGGCTTAGGAAGTCTGTATGTATACCATGTCCTGAAAATGGAGCTAAGAATGTTAAATAGAATTCTTTTGAGTATAGGAAGCTACAGAACCTAGGGGATATCTTCTGATTCCCATTATCAGTATCTCTATATTTGAGAGATTTGTTTTACTTTTCCACTTATGTATGAGGGGTGATGCATATACATGCCCATGGAGTCCAGAAGAGGGCATTGAGTCCCCCACAGTTGTAGTTGAAAATGGTTATGAACCTCCCAACATGGTTCTTGGGAACAAAATAGAGCTCAGGTTCTCTGGAAGAGCACCAAGTATTCTTAAACATTGTGCAATCTGCTCTGCTCCAAGATACTAGCATTTTAAGACTAATACGGCCATACATAACTGGGCAAGGCTAAGCAAGGGCTTTGTGCTTTGCAATGAGGAAATGTTATTATAAATTATTGTATTAAATGAGATAAGCAATATTCAGGAAGACAAATATGTTTGATTTCATATGCAGAATCTAGATTAAAATGGAAAAGAACATGAAAGTTGATGAGGACACAATGACGAAGATGAGAGCAACTGTGACAGAATAGACATGTCAAGAAAAGGAGGCCTGGGGGAGGGCAATGATACGATCAGAGGAGGGGTCACACATGAAAATGTCATGAAGAAACCCAGTATCCTGGTCAGTTAACATATTCCACTCTAAAAGTTAAAAAATGAAAAGTTCATTTGTCCAGCAATCTACTCAATAATTCCTTACTCAACAATATATTCAGTGACCCACTCATTCAGTAGCACACTAGGTAATCCACAACCCAAGCCTAACTGGGGTGATAACTTCATAGGAAACAAAAGGCAGAAGTATCCCACTGAGCAAGAGCCACTGTATAAAACGTAAAAGACTTCCCACGTTGATGCGGCTGCCCTCAAGTCTGTGGGTGGCTCTGTGTGGAAAGGCTCCCAGAGCTCTGAGTTTCTCTGGTTTGGAGTGTTTCTTTCTAGGAAGTTGCTGTCTCAATCAGGAAAGTTCGAAATCTTGTTAACACGGCACGCAGCTGTAGACACAGCTACTTGGGAAGCTGAGCCAAAAGCCTCCTCTGAGTCTTGGGATCAGAAACCAGCCTGTCCCACTCACTGAGTGCCAAACTCTTAGTTGGCGAGGATGTCTGGGGAAGTAGGGAGGAGTTGGGGGCCTATCCTCATCCATCTGTATGTTCAGCCTCAATGATATGTTGTGCTTACAAGTTTTGCATTTAGGGAACGTTGTCATGTTATCTTCAAACTCACCAAGCCTAAGCCATTCTTCAACCTATAAACACTTCAGAAGTCTGGTTAAACTATCTTCATTTGGTTAGTGTCATTTTGAATCCAAACCCTAAGGACTAAACACAACCTAAAAGATATCTCCCAGATAAAAGCCCATTCTATGAATGCATACACTTGTAAACTACTGGGAAATTTCTTCTTGACAACTTAGAAATTCTTGAAAATTTGTGTCTATACTATTCAATGTTATATTTCACTGTTAAATAAGTATTCATTCAGTAATGCAAAAAGGCTCAGAATTAGAAAATCTATTAGGCTAACTGGTATTAGAGATCATTTGTTAAGAACCTACAGGATTATTTAATTATATGAAGAAAACACTAGGAGAAATTTCTTCAAATTATATTTTTAAAAAAGAGGGAGAAGGATACTATTAGTTCTTTAAACATTCATTACCATCAGAAAGTTCAGAATATGAAATTAACAAAGATAACTGTTTATAAAAGGACATAATAAGTAATGTTTTATACAAAATATATAGTTTGTTTTATCACTTATTTAATATTACTATATAAAAAGACTCCCCTCCCTCCCTCCCTGACGTTCTCTCTCCCAATTAAATAACCCCTTCATCTTTTGCTTTCAATCACATGTGTTTCCTTTGTTTTGTCAAAGTGTTCAAAGAAAAATATTTCTCATGCTTGAGTTTAGAGACCCTAAAAGTTTCAGGGTGTATTATCATGGATCCTCCAGTCCTTAGTAATAATCTAATATTTATATTCTTTCAAAAATCTGGGAAGCAAATTTAAGCATTTTATGTGTGTAGAATTAATGACTATGAACAGTAGACTGTGCCATTAGTGACAGGTGAGTAACTGAGCAGTTGTATTATATGGTCACAGAACTGACTGATGTGGTTCTATTATTGTTGGAATCACTGGATCCTGATAAGAATAAAGCCAAGATGTAAGGAACAAAGGGATGACATGGTTGACATGTCTATAGTGATGGAAAAAGAATACATCTGAGCCTTTGAAGAGTGATTACTCTTGGGACATAATAAACTCGATGACATTGGGCTTCAGTAACCAAGACACAGTTATATAGAGGGTGCTAGTTTAAATTAACCAGAGTAGAGAGCATTAACGAGAGACAAAGAATCCTGCTCATTTTATAATCAGCTACCAGGATAAGAAGTGTAGCCTTGACTTTAAATTCCATATCTTAGCAACACTGTTCTGATCATCTGCAGAAAGAATCTCTAAGTCACCACAGGTTGTTTTTTTTTTTTTCCTTTAAAAGCTAGTCTGTACCTTGCTGAAACTTGAAAAGCACCATCTCTAAGAATCAATTAAAATGCCATTAATGCTGGTGAGTGTGTTCAGTAATAAAGACAGATACAAAGTAAATATACAAAAATCAATACCATCCTTAAACACCAGCAATAAAAAGGCACAGAATATAATGGGGAAAAGATAATTACCATATTAGCAGCACAACAAAAGATAACCAGAAATAACATTAACTAGAAACACCCAGGAGAGCATATGTTGTACAGGGAAGGATTATAAAACTAGCTAGAAACTCGAGAACTCTTAGAGAAATCCAAAGACATTTATGATAAAGCTAAATAATGACCAACAGGCTATTATTCTGAAATTTAATTACACATTTAATTCAACTTCAATTAAATCTCACATAGGATTATTACTGGAATGTGATCATGATGGTCTAGAGGAGAGCAATGAATTGGTGAGAACAGCCAAGAAAATTTAGCAAAAAGTGAGAAATGGAGCAAGAGTAGTTTTCATCAGGGTTGTGGCCCCCGATAGGTTGCTGTGGTTCCCATCAATGGCCCTACATCCATGTGGGCAATAATAATTGAACCAGGGGTGTATAAAGGAAGACATAAAGTTGGTAGGGTGGTATAATTAGAGGAAGCCTGGGAGGAGTTGGTGCAGGTAGCAGGTTTGGATATAATCAAAATACATTGTGTATATATGCATTAAATTTTTTTAAAAATGTATACATTTTTAAAGATGTATTTTTAATTGACACTGGGGGATAAAGTACTGGCTGCTTTTCCAAAGGACTTGGGTTTAGTTCCCAGCACCCACTTGATAGATTACAACTGTCTGCAACTCCAGCCCCAAGCATCTGATGGTGTTTTGTTGACTCTCTGGGCACCAGATATTCATGTGGTACACAAAATGCATGCAGGCAAAACACTAATATACATAAAAGTAAGTAAAATCAAGACTAAACATATTATGAAAGTAGATTCAATTAAGGGGTGAAAGAGAAATGCATACCTTTGCCAAGTGTATAAACGTGTACACATGGAGCATTGTGCCCATGAAGCAGTGCCCATACCTACCTGCAGTATGCCCAGAGCAGAGTTTGGGAAAGGCACATAACTCTAAACCTCTGAACTCTTGGGTTATTTACATTCTCATCTGCAATGCAGTTTCTTCAATCCACATTAACCATCAATGCCATGATTCTAACACTCACCATGGAGAAGTGTTCTCATTCCCAGCCTGACATCACACCACTGTCTTCTGATGCTGTGGTTGGTTTTCAGTGACCAGCATCTGCCATAGTCCTTTGACCTTAGGGGACTACTGGTCCATTCATCTGCAGTATGTGTTCGTAACCAGTCTTCCTGTCTTTGCCTCTCTTTAATTTCCCTACCTCATTGTCCTTCTAACCCTAACTGCATTGGCCATCTATTTCTGTCATTCTTGTGTAAGTAAAACCCTATACTATGTGAAATTTAACTGTCCACCCTTAATGGCTTTCACTCAACCAACTCAAAGTTTCAGAAACAAAAGCTCTGTCAATTGACTTTAGAGGATTACGTGAACTATACACTCCATTTGGCTTATCTTTCTCATCTCTGGGAAGACTACTCACTCCTCATCTAACCACCAAAATCCTATGTACACTCCTCTATTCCCATCTGCTGACCACTTCATACTCTCCTAAGAAAACAAACTGCCTGTTGCAGATCATGTTTCCTCCACCAAATCAGCATCTCACTGGTACTCAACTTGTACTTCTTTGGGTAGATTCAGCTGGTGAGACAGGAAGGAGAAGAAGAAACAGAGTTGGATGAGATATTATGGGCCATAAGGAGTTGGCATAACAAAGGATGGGTATGAGTTAATTGGACCAGTTTATGAAATTACCAAAAATTAATTAAAAAATAAATAAAGCATGTGTATGGTAGAGGATTGCAAAATCAATCATCAATAGGAGGAGAGGACCTCGGCCCTGTGAAGGTTCTGTGCCCCAGTGTAGGGGAATGGCAGGGTCAGAAAGTGGGAGAGGGCAGGGTGGCAGGCATGGGGAGGGGGGAGGCAACAGGGGTTTGTTTTTGTTTGTTTTTTTTTTGTTTTTTGGAGGGGAAACTGAGAATGGAGAAATTCGCATGTAAATAAAGAAAATATCTAAAATAAAAAAAATAAATAAATAAAAAATAAAAAATAAATAAAAAGTGAAGTCTGTTCTCTTTTGAATCACTACTCTCTTTACTTATAGAAATCATGCCAGTTGTGCCCTCAAAGACCACTTCTCTCTTCCTACATTGCTAATTTCTTTTGAATTTTTCTTATGTATACACTCTGGTATCTCTCATTAAGAAATATGTAAACACATTTTAACTTGTCTTTTCATCTCCTGGCTGTTACTATGTAATTTTCTTCTACCATTCAAAACTCCTCAAGTGACTTCCCCATGTTTTATTTCATTTCTTTCATTCTTGGCCTGTACCTTTGGGGAAAACTCATCACAATCACCAACAATGTGCCTCTTTCCCACTCAAAGACATGTACCTCATATTTCATTAAATCCTCCTCCTTCAACCCCTTCCAAAGATTCTGTCCCCATTATTGAAGACAACATCTAGCTCACTGGGCACAATGTACATGCTCTCTTTGTTGGCCTTTTCTTCTCCACCAAAGTTCTAAACCTAATCATTCCTTGGAATTTGATTTGAGTCAATACTATTTTGCTAATGATTGCAACAATTTTTGCAACTTTAAATACTGTGCCTATGTTGATAATTGCCAAATCTTTATAACCTGTATAGACTTGTACTCTTAAATTTCAAGATCCTACTGACCACCTCCACTTTAGTTCTCTCAGAACCTCATAGAATGTGACCTTGTATGCCTCTCTCAAAACAATGCCATTGAGAAACAGTTATGAAAACAGACACTTTGGATTAATCCTTGACTCCTTTTTTTCTTTACACCTTCCTATTCAGTTGATCAGAAGGAATATTCACTGAATTGTACTTCTCAGATGAATCAGACTTTCACCAGTTTCATTGTTATAGTTCTCTATCATCTATCTGTCTGCCTATCTATCTATCTATCTATCTATCTATCTATCTATCTATCTATCTATCATATTTGGAGTCCCAACTCCCCTACTTTCCCCTCAACCCACTCTTCACAAAGCACTAAGTGGAACCTATAAAAACACAGACCACCACTCAAACCTCTGTCTAGATTCTTTATTAACTCTTTAAAACATATCAACATCAACTCCAAGCTCTTCCTGATTTCTCTTTTACTTCATGGTGGCCTCTTTGTACCATTTCTCTAAGGCAAATGGCATTCTCTAGAGCACAGTGTGCTTTCTCCAACCTTATTTTATTTCTAAAATGTATTCAGATCTGTGTCCATTTTATTTCTTGCCACACCAGAATACAACATTCATGAATTTTACTATTGTTGATTGTGTGTGTGTGTGCGTGTGTGTGTGTGTGTGTGTGTGTGTGTGTGTGTGTGTGCATTTTAATAAAATGAAACAGCACAGAGCAGATTCTGTTCCACATAGCCATAGCCAAGGTGATAAATACTGTAAGATTCGGCTTCAAACAGTGTTGGGACCCTGGCTTAGAATGTATTGCAAGAACATCTCTCTGACCTCCCATTCACCCCTCCTCAGTTGTTTTGGGGCTTTGTCACCTGCAAGCCCCCAGGCCAGGATGGAAAAGTACTGACTGTCTCTAGGAAGGAATGAGAAATATGGCCATGCAGTCAGAAGTCTGCTGTCTCCAGAGTGAGGTCTGTCTCTAGGTTCTTGGTGCCGAGACAACCACTGACTTCTACTTATGGCATAGATTATAGTCTGTATGAACAAATACTCTTATTGACTCTGCAGGAGTTGCTTAGCTATGATCCAAGCTCTAAGATCCCATTTCCTGCTCCCTCCTAGTCTTCAGGTTCTCCACAAGGGCTTGGCTCTCAAGCAATTCAGTGTGGTCAAATTCCTGAAATCAGCACTGTGACATCAGGAATGTATAGTTCTTGACAGAGTTCAACACCTTTTGACAATGGTCTCAACACTGTCCATTCCATCTTGGATAATTCTGATAAATCCTTTATAGTTAAATACTACTGTGTGTTTTTGTTTCCAGTTTACAATTCATTGTACCAAGAGAGTTTATACTGTAGCTAACAAATGAGAAAAGAGGTAGATTTGATTGATCATGATGTATTTAGGCCAAATGAAAACAAAGTGGGATTTCCAACAAGCTTTTCAAAAATGATTCCCCAGTGGTTCAAATATAACGAGAGAGGCAAATGAGTCATCATACCTCAGAGTGGGGCTACCTGCCACCTCCTAAAACCTGCACCAAAGCATATAGGCTTCACACACATTGCCAATGCTGATTTAATTCTAGCAAAACACTGTCTTTGGGACTGTTAAATCAATGTAGTTAATTTAAATCTATTGGCTTACAGATTCACTTATCCTTTTGTAATTCTATACCATCTATATTTATACCTGACTTTATGGTTGTATATATTTAAAATCTGTTAGAATAAAGATAATCAAATCATGGCTTATATTTACTTGTCTTTTTGTTCCCATTTAAAAGTTTGCAAATATTGGTATCCAGGGAGAGGGTTCCATCAGTAGAGTGATTGTTGTACTTGCCAAGGACCCAAGTTTAGATGCCAATTATCCATGTAAAAGGCCAAGCAGGACAACAAACACCTGTACTTCCAGCAGTGAGGAGACAGAGACAAGAGGAGTCCTGGGCTCACTGACCAGCCAGAGTAACTGAACTGGTAAGCACCAGGCTCATTGAGAAACCTTGTCTAAAAAAAATGGGGAGGGAGAGACAAGAGACAGGGGAATTTACTAGACATTGATCTATGGCCTCCACACCCCACACATAAAAACATAAATACATGCATATATCATACATACATCAAAAAGAAAATTTGTGGATACAATCTAATATAGAAAGACAGACATTAGAATCAGATTGACTGAGCATACAGCTCAGCTCTGCAAGTGCCAATAGTGTAGGCTTGGGGAGTCTTGCATACCTATTCTTTAACAAAGCTTCTCCTGGGTGCTAGAAAGCATGGTGAAAGGTGACAAGGTAAAGTTCAGCCTAGAGTTGATCATCTCAGACATATACTAGAGATAAGCTTGCTTTCTTTTCAGTTCACTGTCTTGTACCTGTGTAAAATTCAGTTCTACTGAGTGTTCAACATTGGTATTTTCATGGCTAATGATGGTAGTGAAGCTGATTAGGTTGAGAAGAAGGTACCTATAAAGCACACAGGGTATCTGTGATGGTGTTTCCAAAAATGATGGACTGATCAGGGGAATCTCTTCTGAATGGGAACAGCACCATAATATAGGCAGAAGGCCTGGGCAGAGTAAAAGAGAAAATAGGAAAGCCAGAGATGGAGCCAAGACCCCCACACACCCCCATCTGTGCTTCCTACCTATAGTGAGGTTTATGGAGAGGTGAGAGGTCTCCTTATGTGCCAACATGAGTTCCTACCCAAGCACTTGTGTTTAACCAATCATGGACTGAGGCCTATGAGGCCAGTAGCAAAAACAGATCTTTCTTCCTTTTAGAATATTCAGCTGAATTCATAGCCACGGTGAAAAGCAACAAATGCAACCCACAGTGTTACACTAATTCCAGCTCTTTGTACTTGTAAAACACTTAGAAATGTTGTGTTCACTCAAAACAACCTAGCCAGGAAAGGACATTGAAACATAACTGGCCCAATCCTGTTGATGTGCAAATTCAGCTTTAAATCCATCCTTGTGTAGAGACTCTGGCCATGGTCAGTGGAATATCTCAGAGATAGTTTTACCACATTCCCTTACTGGTGTTACTGTTCTCTGCCCAAGGTATGATCAAAAGATTCTGTCTCTGAATTTCCCCAGTGAAGTCTTATGACATAGCTTCCTGTCAGGTATGAGAGAGAACCAATTTCATAAGTAGTGAACACAAGGTATTTATGAAAGAGAAAGATTAAGACAGGCTGGAGACCCATGGTGAGCAGTAACAGCTTTAAAGCAGGACAAGGCTGTGGCCTTCTATTTTCTCACCTTATCCTCTCTCCTCTCTATCTCTGCCTTTCTCTTCCCCCTCCTTCTCCCTCTTCCCCCTCCTTCTTTCCTCTTTCTCTTTCTCCCCCTCTCTCCCAGTGCCCTTTTCTCTCTCTCCCTCCTCCTCATAATCGTACCCTTTTAGAATCTTTAAATCAATTGCCAACTCATGCTGCAAAGAGAATGTGTAATAGCTTTATAAATTATAGTACATCAGAGTACAATTATTTTTTCTAATGACCCAAGATATAAGCAATAATTAAGCTATGCTCCATGAAAACACAGGTGCACCTGAATGCCCAGCGACACTGGGAGAGCTGCTCTCTCCCATATTTTCATCCAATATTGCAACAGAGGCCAAAGAAGTTAAAAAGCTAACACTACTAATAGAGAAATTCTCCACCCAGGCTCTATAGAAATCTGCATAGAGATTTTTATCTCTATATGTGATCCAGCACCACCACTTCTGGGTATGTCCCTGAAGGATTGTAAATCAGAACACCACAGAGAAGACTGCTTACATAGCCATGTTCATTACTATACTGTTCATAATACTCAACAGAATGAGCATGGGTGCCTGCCAACAAATGACTGTATAAAGAAAATCTGTTACACAAACAATGACATTTTCACTTTATTTTGATGATAGAGGGTGTGTGCACATGTGCATGGCTGCCCACAGACGCAGAAGAGGAAGATGAGTGTGCTGGAACTGAATGGACAAGCACATAGAAGTTTGAACCTTCTTATCATCGAACTTTCTCTCTAATCCCAAACATCTGATTTTTGTATCAGCATACACGTTAAATGGGAGCCATCAAGATGTCCAGTTGGCAAAATCCCTTGTAGCCAAGCGTAATAGCATGGCATTGATCTCTATGACCCACATGGTGGAAGGAGAGGATTAATTCCCACATGTGTGCCATGGCGTGCTCATGTGTGTAGACACACATGGAAGGATTTAAATGAAAGAATTTCTACAAAATAATGGTATTTCTTGAGGTTCCACAACAGAGTTGAGCTCTCCCCAAAGGAAGACTTTTATTTTACTATTTAAGAACTTTATTTATAGATTTTATAGGTACAAGTCACAACCAGAAAAACATTTACTCCAATTTTTCAGCTACTCTTGAATATGGGGCTAATTTGTTACAACACCCCTCCCCCCAAAGAGGGAGAGGATATGGAATTGACCACTAGGAGGCTGCCAGGTTTAAGTTGATTCAACTACCCTCCAGCATGTACTTTCATAATACAAAAGACCCTTCTCTGTGGCTCAGATATGATGGGTACAGAAGGCAACCACACTATAGTATTGTATAATTTTATTGACACAATGAAGACTAAGTCATCTGATAATGACAACGGTAGCAGACTTCATCAGAAATCACAGTACACATCACCCTGTAGATTGTGAATTTCTTTAATTCAAAAAAATCACTGAGCACAGGTCAGTTTTTTGTTCTTTGTTTCTTTTGTTTGTTTATTTGTTTGTGTGGTTGGCTGGTTAGTTTTGTTTTTCCATTACTAGTCTCATGGAAAATGTCTCTGAAGGCCAAGTGTACAGTGTGCCTAATAAGAAGATGCAGGGTTTCCCTCATCCAGGCCTTTCTCTTCCTCATGAATACAGTAATCTCTGGCCACCTCTAACTTCCAGTCTTACCTCAGTTCCTTTTCACTTCCTTCATCTTTTGACCCTCCTTTGTCCTCAGGCCCTAAGTGACTGAATGTGGTGAGTCTGTGTGTTTTTTGTTAGAACCCACAAATCAAGGAGCTCAGAAACAAGTCAGCACACAGCTTCCTTCAAAGAAATATCTTCTCACAAAAACAGTGCAAATATAAATCCACCTGCACCAACACACTCAGTGATGCATTTGATTGAAATTCTAGAGAAACCTGCATTTCTTATTGTAATCTAGAGCTGTCCTTCAAAGACTGACATTTGTGTACTTCGCACTCTCCAGGATTTAGCTCCATGTGCCCATCCATATGTGATGAACATATTGTGAAAAGGTACTTAGCCCTCAAGGAACAGAGAGAAGTGAGGGACAAACACCAGTAAGTAGGAAGAATGTTTGAAGTGAAGGTGGCGAATTCCCCAGAATAAAAGATCTGGCATGAGAAGCTTCAGACAGGAAACAGTCAATAGGAAGGAGCCACTTTGAATGTATGAGAGGTATCAGGGTTGGACTGTCTATGTAGTTAATCCAGACAGCCTAACCTAGGTCCATGATGGAATGCCAAGGAAGATGTGACATGCTTAAGATCTGCTGCAAGAATGAGGGAAGGCAGGCGATGGTGGTGCACGCCTTTAATCCTAGCACTTGGGAGGCAGAGGCAGGCAGATTTCTGAGTTCAAGGCCAACCTGATCTACAGAGTGAGTTCCAGGACAGCCAGGGCTACACAGAAAAACCCTGTACCCCCCCAAAAAAAAACAAAAAAACAAAAAAAATAACAACAACAACAACAAAAAAGAATGAGGGAAGAATGAGGAACAGAATACACAGCCACAGGTGAGAGCTAGTTAACATCATAGACCTCCCAGAAGGTGGTGTTGGTACAAAACTAATTCCAGAGTCAGTCACCTCCAAGGTCCAGCTCTTGGATTGAATGGGGCTAAGTCAGCAGATGAACTCCTAAGGGCCTGAATTATTATAGGCTAGAATAAAGGAAAGCTAATGTGTGGACTCTCTATCTCCTACTACACACCATCCCCATACAGAATCCCAGAGGCATTATCATCTCACAGAATAGATTTCTCTTTACCAAACTGTGATCAATGTGTAACAATACTGAAACCCCTCCAAGAGCGCATCAAATTTAGCTTTTCCCTTACTATCCTCTAAAGGCTTAAGAAACAGTGAGAGCCTATGGTTACATCATCCTTTGCAATTGTGAATGGACACAGGACACAAGTCATTCAAATGATAAAGGAGAGGTTGTCTCTGTGCACACATCATGAGAGTCATTTTCACTTCTGATTAAACAGACAATATTGCTGTAGCTGTTTCCTCCTCTCCTGGTTTTGATGACTTGGCTATAATCCCAAAAACCCACAATGCAAACTAGAGACAAGCTTGGGCATTAAAGCAAACATGATCAATATGGGAAGAGAAAAATGAAACTATGTAGATATTTGACAGCATTGCTGAAACAATATCCAACATCTTATGGTATGAGGAGCAAAGAAGGAAACAGATACTGTAACAGAAGACATAGATTGACGTAGATCATCCTCCTAGTGATTACAGAATTCAATACTTACAGCACCAGAGAGTATTTCTAAAATGAAATATACTAGCTCAAAAGCAGACATGGACATCTGGGCTCAAATCTTGGCTGTACTGATTATTAGTTATGTGAACTTAAACAAGCTTCTCAAATTCTCTGTTTGTGTCACCACTGACAATAGCGGTTGCAGTGGAACCTAGAAAGGGCCTAGCTGCTATTGAAAGAGAATTTAGTTAAATTACTTGATGTAATTGAACAAATATATCTTTCACAAACCATCGCCTGTACAATGAATTTACACCAGTAATTGTTTTGATGACCTAATAAACAATATGGAACAATATCTAAAATATAGTGACTGGCCAGTCAAGGCTGGGACTTACAATGATGTATGAAAGAAAATCAAGAGAGTCAGAAAATGACCTACTACTACTGGCCCTTCTTACCCGACATGTGGGCTCCTGAACTGTCTTTCTAGTACATTCTACCTCTGGCTTTCCCGTTTTGTATTACATGATTAATTGCCCTATGTTGAAATCTAATTCCCATACACATTTTAAAATAGAGAAGAATAAAAAATATATATTGACTAGTTATCACCAACAGACTCATCAAACCAGGATTACCTTTCAAAAAGCAAATAAACCATTGAAGGCACTTACAACCTACAGCCTCACAGGCTGAATCTCATTATGATCTTCCAGCATTCTCGTACAGATGCAGGAAGGTAATATGACCTTCACAGCATGGACTTGTGGCTCCCACATCAATAATCCTGTGTGCCCTGACACAGCTGGGAAAATAGGATACTTGCAGGCTGCTTGTTTATAGTTAGAGCTTAACATACCCGGTTTATGAGGAAAGTGGTGTTCAGTTGCCAATACAAAGCACCTTGTCTCATCTATTTTATTCATGGGCTTAATGGCCCATGAAAGGGGCTTATTTACATTCTCGTTCTGTTATTTGACTGCTAACAAACCCCTCTCTTCATCTCCAGCAAGAGTGTATTCCAATGCCTGTCCACTACCAAGAAATTATTTAGTCAGCAAGGATAGGCAACATTTCCATTTCCAGCAAAAGGACTGATTATGGTAGCTGCCAATGATCACTCAGTCAAATTGGGTACAACAGAATAAACCCTCCTCTGATGGCTACCTGAGGCTGCAATAAGAGAGAGGAAACTTGATGGAAGAGCAGAGAGGCGGGGCTGAAAACCAGAGATAAACATAGTCATCATTTGAAATGAACACCCTAGAGCTATTTAACAGGTTGAAGTAACTGTTAGCAAAAGGGATAAATGGCCCAGATTTTTCCAAAATGGGGGGAAAAAGTCCTTATATAAAGTTGATACATTTATGGAACTTTGCATACATTAGGAAAACCATGTTTTCATATTCTGCCTATACACCAGAAAGGACAGGTAGGTAAGTGAAGATGTCTTTATCTTGTACATACATACACACATACATACATACATACATACATACATACATATATACATACATACAGTGTGTATGTATATATAGGAAAAGAGATGATATATAGTCATATGTATATAGAAGAAAACTTGACTTTACATATCCATAAACCTGCATGGACATTTTCAGAACAATTTGTATAGTGTAGGATAATATTAGTAGATTGGCCATTCTAGAGAGCACATAGAAGAAGCCTAAATAAACGTTCTATAAAACTGGCTGTCCAGTAAGTTGGCCACCAGACATACATGACTAAAGTTGCACTTCAATTAATGAATATTCAATGAAGTAAAAAACTCATCTCCTCACCTCCAAATATTATTATTGCATCTCAACGCTGAAAACATTTTATAACCCTGTAAAATCTCATATTGAACAGCACTAGTGTTTGGAAACACAGCCTTCATCTGGCCTTCCCAGGGTCTTTGCCCCAGCTGCTGCTGCAAGTCGGTTTATATGCAAAGTATAAACTAGGTCACAGGTCACCACAAGTGAGAAAAAACAAGACCTGCACAATGGCACTTCCAGCTGATAGCTAACATGGATGGGGAACCTCCCAAGACCCCAGCCCCAACACCTAGATAGAGAGCTATAGTCAATTAATGTCTGATGAGAGAAGAATTAATCTTCCCCAGGGATGAACTACCTGATAGTTTAGCTAATCCCAATTCCAAGCAGTCAGCTCCAAACACATACACTTATGAACAACTGAATAGGCAGCTCTTTCCTCCCCTCCCTCTTCCCTCTCCCTCCCCCTCCCCCTTCCTTCCTCTCCCTCTCCTCCTTCTCTTTCTTCCTCAGTCTTTTTCTTTCTCTCTCCTTTCCCCGTCTCTGTATAAGTGTGCATTTGTGTGTGTGTATGTGTGTGAGAGAGAGGGTGGGGCAGGCCATGGATTTGAGAAGAATTGAAGTAGACATTGGAGTAGTTGGAAAGGAGAAAGGGAAGGTAAGAAATTATGTAAATATAGGACTCATGTATGAAATTCTCCAAGAAACACTTTTTAAAAGGCAACCAATAAAAAATGTTTGGAAAGAGTAACAAACAGGAGAAAACTAGTGATGAGACTAGTAATAATAGATATTATTTATTATACTTATATATTATATAAGGTACATATACTTACATATTATATGGCACATATTCTAACTTCTTAAAAATCAAACATGAGTTAAAATCCATAACAAAGGAAAGAGATACCACTAGAAAAGATCAGACAGGCTTCACACAGCAACCAACAAAAATTCTAAGCAGGTACTCTTATCATCATTTAAAATTACAAATTCAGTGACTAGATGAATACATTCTTGATGAGACAATGTATTTGTAAATTACCACAGGTGCCACATGGGGAGAATGTATGTAAACAAAGGTCGCTATGGTTTTAGTATGAAATGTGCCTCACAGGCCCACATGTTTATATACTTGGTCCTCAGTTGTTATTGCTGTTTGAAGGGGTTATGGAAACTTTCTGAGGCAGAGCCCTCTGGAGGAAGCAGATCACCAGAGGCCAGCCTGAGGTTTAGGAGCCCAGCCCCACTTCTAGCCCTCTTTATTTGCATCCACATCTGCTTCCCAACTGCAAACTCAGTGTGACCAGCTGCCTCACTTCTGTGCCAGGATACCTTCCTCACTATTACATATGGTGTCTCCTCACACTGTGCCAAATGTACCCTCCTCCCTTAAGTTGTTTCTTGTCAGGTATTGGGTCAATTCACGTAACTAATACAACAGTCAACAGACAGGGAAGGCAGAGTTCAAACCTCTAATCGGAGTTCTAAGGAGAGAAAAATTGAGGATGTCGGTAAGACACAACCATCAAAAGAGAACAGCTGTAAACCTGTAGACCTTGTGAGCACAATAAAACCTGAAATTCAGAAAGTAGGATGACAATGAGGAAATTCACTCAGGTAAAACATGACAGGAGTACATCTCACTAGCAAACAAAGAAGGCATCTACAAGTAGCAAGCAGAGTAAAAAGAAGCATCCTCCAGGAAGTATGGATGGCTTCAGCCACCCAGATCCTTCTACCAGTCAGATACCAGCATGTAATGCCTGTGAGTTACTGACAGAGGACTGGATAGACAGTCTTTCCATAATGGAGTTTCTATTTAGCATGTGAGTTTCAGCATTTAGGAGAGCCTGGGTTCAACCTGAAGGATTCCCAAGTTTCTTTATAAGAAAATTGTCAACTTAGAACTAAATAGTATCATAAATAAATATTCTGGGATGAAAATAAAGTAGTAATTTATAGCAGAAGGGGGAACTGATTGGGTAGGAGGTGGAGACCAGACAAGGATGAGAAAGTACTGAAAAACAATGTGTTTACAAGAAAAGTTAGGCAAGGCTACAAATTCTCAAAGTCCTCCCCAAGTGATGTACTTCCTTCCAGCAAGGCTGCACCTAACAGTCCCAAAGGGCATCTATTTAAGTGGGAACCAAGGGTTCAAATATATGACCATAAGGAGGTCATTGCTCATTTAAATCACCACATACAGAGACCATAGATAAGAGGCACAATCAGCACAAAGTGGAACCATACTATCAACAAATAAATGTGCAAAGAAAAAAGCAAGAAAGAAAAAAAGAAAGAAAGAAAGAAAGAAAGAAAGAAAGGAAGGAAGGAAGGAAGAAAGAAAGAAAGAAAGAAAGAAAGGAAGGAAGGAAGAAAGGAAGGAAGAAAGAGAGAGAGAGAAAAAGAGAGAAAGAGAGACAGAGAGACAGAAAAAAGACAGAGAGAGACAGAGACAGAGGCGAGGGGAGGGAGAGACAGAGATGGAGATGGAGATAGAGATGGAGACAAAGACAGAAACTGTGGAGGCTGGAGAACACACTCTGGTTAAGATCATTAACTTCTCTTCCAGAGGAGCTATATTCAATTCACAGCACCTACATGGTAACTTGCAATCATTTTTAACTCTAGATTCAGGGGACTCCATACCCTCATCTGGTCTCCATGGCACCAAGCATGCACATGATACACTGATATATATGCAGATAAGAAAACCTCAAAGGTAGAAAAAATAAAGAAAATGTAGTACCCAAACACAGTAAAATTTGATTCAGCTATAGAGGAGAATGAAATCATGCCATCTACAAGAATATGCATGGAGCTAGAGACCATTATGCTAAGAAAACAAACTGTTCTCAGAACAGTAGATATCATATTCTCTTTTTGCATACAGGATCTAGGTGTGTGTGTATTTATAGGGCATAAAATGGAGAGGGTACTATGAGAAAGGGGAAGAAATCTAGAGAGAGAGGGAAGAAAGCACAGGGTACTTGGAAGCACAAGGGGGACTGAGTAGAGGGAGCAAGGGGACCAGACAAAGAGAAGAAACAAAAGATGGTTGTAGGAAAGATGAATGAAAAACTATAAAGTAGAATATCTTTATATGAAAATGCCATAAAGGAACCCAATGCTTTTATATGTTAACTTAAAAATTATAAAAAATATCCCATTTTATTCTACGTACCTGTTGATATATCTACTAAGAAAAATGATAGACAAGAGGTATATAATTAAAGTATAGAAAGAAATGCTCCAAATATTGTTACTTGTCAAACCCATAGCTGAGTTGAAATGACTGCATTTTACTTTCATTCTCCAAGCAAACAAACATTGTTATTATTATCAGAACTAACTAAAATGGGTGCCAGGTCCAGCATGGACCTCAGCAAATGAGCAACAAGTTTCAAGAGCTCCTGTTCTTGCAAGGTCACCAGAAGGTTTAAACTCTACCTATGAGGCCAAGAAAGTAAAAGATAAATATGCTCATAGAAAGTCCCATCAAAAGAAAATCAACAGAATTTGACATGGTGATCCACACCTGAAATCTTAGCACCCGGGAAGTAGGAAAAAGGGAACTAGGGGGTCCCATCTAGCTTAAGATATCCAGTGAATTGAAGGATAGTCTGAATTGCACAAGACCTTGTCTCAAAAACAAAATAATAATAATAATAAAGATGAAAATGAGAGTTTCTGAAATGAACTGTATGATTGCACACTATGGTTATTAACACAGAGCCACCATCAAAAGAAGAGACTAGCCTCCAATATATAACCTCTCTCTCTGTATAGATTGTTTTCCTTTCTCATAGTACCCTTTACATTTTATGCCCTACACACACACACACACACACACACACACACAACACAGCTAGGACAGGACTACAGTCCCCTGAGTTTCTGCTCAAGGGAGGTAGCCCAGCCCTGACATTTCATCTGTTAACAGTTCTCTGTGCAAACAAAAGGTCAAACGCTTCCTGGAGCAGTGCCGACCACCCAACCGCAGAGATGCATCCCATCCTTCCTGGCCATCCACAGCTCCCTAACCTGACCTGGCAGAGCAGTGACAGCTTTCCCACACCAGAAGCCCTTTCACCAAGACTCTTCTGCTGACCCCTAAAGAAACATGTAATGGGATTTTAAAGTTCAATTCACAAGCTAACATCTAGCACACAGAGTACCACTTTCACAGTGCATGTGCACCTGTCATCTAATGTATCGTGATGAGCCCCATCACTTCATTTACTTTGGAACTGGCACTCTTTCAAGTACCTATTCAGCAGGTCATTCCAAAAAAAGAGTCTGGCTGAGCATGTGGAAATTTCAAGATCTTCAATCTTATTTTCAGTTATAATGTACCTGCCATCAAAATAAAAGCGCTTAATGGCTTTTCCATTTCTTTTCTGTTAGAGAAATGGATGAATGAAGAGTGAAAGATGGAGCTAATATAGAAGGTGATTCTTGCTCTAATTTGAAGTAGATACCCTTTTGTTCTTTTTATCCAACTCATCACTGCCATCTTCTCGAGCTTCCCTTTGAGAGCATGAGCACGAATCCAGATCACTTCAGGAAAAATAGCAACGACAACAAAAGTCTGGACTTCAGAAGGTCAAGGTAGCATTAGTGAACTCATCATGTCTTAATGAACCCATGGGATTAGGAGCTCAGAAAGGTTTATAGGTGCCTTTGAGTATCCACAGTGATAGCAGAGGTGGAAGAAGGGGAGAGGGAGAGGGAAGGAGAAGAGAAGGGGAAAAGAAGGGGGGTCAGCAAGGGAGGGAAGGGCAGCGGTGGAAGGGGAGGTAGGCAAAGGGATAAGTAGGAAGGGAGGCAGAGGTCATGGAGAGGGGGAGGGAAAGGTGATAATGGTGTTGGTAATATTGTTGATGACAGACATAGTGATAAAGCCTGTGAGATGGAGTTGTATATGTCACAAACCTGGGACAGACAAACCAAGATTCTTAAACAAATGGCAAATTAACTGAAAAGACATACATCAAAGAGAGACAGTTTAGACTTTATGAAGCTTAAATTCACTTGCTATGTGTGTTTCGATGATTCTTAACTTTCCCAGCAGTAGAGGACAAAACTCTGGCCTTCCTCTCCAGTGAAAGATGATGAGAGCTAAGAAAATAAGTCAGCCTTGACCATCTAGACATGGTGCTTGCAGGAAACCAGGACACTGGCTATAACCATAATTTTTTATTTCTAGCACGGGTAGAAAATCTGTGTACTTCTGTGTTTGGTATCAGAAATGTTAAAGCCCACACTTACAAGTCAGATCAGAGAATGAGGAAAGCACATGGACTGGTGTGGATAACTCTGATTTATCTAGTAACAGGGCATGAGCAGAATTGCGGGTCTATTTCCATGAGAGAGGGCATATAAAACCAAAATATGTAAACATCTCTGGGAATCTCTTAAAAAGTAAAACCTAGAGAGCGTTTTAGATGAATAGAAATAAAAATGATCCAGTTAATGTTATTTTAAAATAGTTCATTGAAGACACAGTTTCTCAATAAATACTGCAACCAGGATGAAATGTAATAGTATGTACATTGGCCAAAAGAGCAATAAGGCAAGAGTGAATAAATACAAGCTAAAGAAGAAAGGAACAGAGAGGCTGTGGAACGGTGTATATAGAGACATAGGCTAGGGAAGAGTAGGGAGGGTAGATGGCCAGAATAGAATTGGATTGGGGCAGTTTCTGCAGATTCATGAGGAAGTACATGTTTAAGTAAATGCTTTGTGAGTCTCAGGTATTTCCTTCATCAGTGGGTTCTACCTGTATTTAGTGTCCTTTGAAATGACAATATTAATTATATAATTTTTATGGAGTCATTTATCTAAAGACCACATGTTTGCCAAATGTTTTATAGTTCTGAATTGACCAGATTTCTCTGGCCCAAACACATTCTGCCTGCAGGAAGAAATGACTCTCTAAGCACAAAGGCCAGAAATGGTGGAAAGGAGTGTTCTCAACCCTGGGGGCATACTAGGATCATAGTAGATGGTTTGAAAATACAATATGTATGGTTACAGTAGAACACCTGTACCAGCTATAGGCATCCTAAACTGCATCTTGTACAACATCAAAAGAAAGCAGGACATTGGGGAGATTAGGAATTGGAAGCTGTGAGAAAATTCTCTTTAAGAGTCTCATCCCTCTAGTTCCAAGAATTCCTCACCTTGAGAGGTGGTTACTGCTGAGGTGAAGTGATTCTCAGAAGAGCAGAACATAAGAGTGCACACTGCTTCTGACATCCCCAAGAAAAGAGGCAAGTAGATTCCAATGGTGGTGTTAGGGAGACTTCCTATGGCCACATATCCCTTCCTGCTGCCAACTTGGATATTTATTTCTCTACTTCACTAATGGTTTGCAGCTGCTGGCAGAAGTGAGGTTGTGTTTACCTTTCTTAGCAGTCACTAGGGCATCACAGGATGCAATAGTGATGGTTCTTTGCTTGGCAGGAGCTTACAAACTTAGTAGGAAATCAGAAGTACATGGGGAAACAACTAACGCCTGCTTTCTCAGAGGAACTGGGAGAACA
>NW_022196904.1:41286905-41313038 GCF_008632895.1 Mastomys coucha | reverse complement strand
AGGATGTTCTGTAAGTCTGACTACAGTTCTGATTTGCAGGTTTGATTTGATTATCACCTTAGAAAGTCTAAATGAGGTGTGGGAGAAGTGGCTTAGCAGTTAAGAACATTTGCTGCTCTTCCAAAAGACCTAAGTTCTGAACACCCACATCAGGTGGCTTACAATAACATATAACTCCAACTCCAGGGGATCTGGTGTCCCCTTCTGGCCACTGCAGGAACTATATACACGTAACATGTCATATGACATACATAAACATTTTTGAAAAAGAACTACAATTTTTCTCCAGAATCCTTAAAATAAATGGTGATCCTAAGCCTTCCTCCAGTCTATTGTTTTCATTCTCACTGGGAAAGAAATGTGTTACGCTCTAGTTGTTCCATTTTTCCAAGGAATGCCTAATTGTCCTTAAAGGGACACTGAGAAAGGCATGTTATAGTCCACCAAGAGGAAATGGACCAAGAGAAAATTTTATGTTTGGAGCAGGGGAGAGGTTGGAGGAAGGGAGGCGGCAGGGGTAGAAGTGTCTGTAGTGAAAACAAATGTCAGGAAAATACAATTATTTACAGCATGTGTTTTTGAGATTTAGAAAGACTCGTGTCTATTCTTAGCTGTGTAACCTTGAACAAGACACTTAATCTCTGTAAGTTCGGGTTTCTCATCTATAAAATATATGCAGTAGGTGAGCCTTTGACAATGTGATAGTAAATGCAAAATCCTTGGCATGATGTTTTATGTCAAGTGAAGCCACCACGTGTCCATTCAACAGAGATTTAATAAGTACATAGAATATATGGGGTACTGGTCTAGAGTAGAGACAATCAGCACAAATGGTAATAACCCCTGCCTTCCTATAGGTGACTGTCTACTGTTAAATCAATTTGATTGTGAATTGTAAATTTAGTTAGTGATGGTTTCAATGGAGATTATAAAAGCAAAGAAAGGAAGCCAGGGAGTTGAAAGGATGTTCAACTTTAGATAGAGTCATCAGAAAGACTGCTCTGATAGGTGACATGTGAGTAAACAGTGAAGACAAGAGGCAATGAGCCATACAGAAGAGAAAGTCATTGCCAAAGCCCAGAGGGAGAAGCTGCCTGGCATGTTTGCAGATCAGCAAGGAAGCCAGTGTGTCAAGGCTAAGTACAAGGAAGTTATGAGGAGATGAGTTCAGAGGAAGGACAGAGCTGGCTAGGAAGGATCTTCATAGGTTGATTCCACAGAGTGACCTGGGCATGCCGTGCTTTATACTGTCATATAGTTTTATCAACATGGGAGTATAGATACTGGAGGGTGGAGAGCCAGGTGCAGGAACAGGACAACTAAGAGATCATTTCAAAGTATAGGAGTTGGACAGATCAATTCCAGATAATTTTGAAGGCTGAGATCAGAAGAGGTGCTGATGAATTAAATTATAACATGAGGAAATAGAATCAGAAATGATTGCAGGTTTTCAGCTGAGGTAACTGGGATGATTGCTTTTAACTGTGGAAATGCTGAAGGAAAAGTAGGTTGGAAGATATAGGTTGAGGAGTAGCTTGAACTCCATTTGGGACATGGTCTGCTTTGCATGTTCTTAAAATACTAAATGTAGATACAAACTAACCAGTAAAACACATGAATCCAAAGTGCTGAGGTCAGGTCTAGACTTCTAAATGTAGACATAATCTGTTCATAGATACTACTTAGTACCAGAGCACTATGAGGTCATTAAGAGAGCTCTAAGCAGAAATAGAAGCCCATGAAGAGAGCTCTGGGACTCTTCAAACTTTACATATCAGGATCCAGAAAGGGAGAGTGAGAAGAACTGGTCAAGGAAGAAATACACAGGGATGAAAAATGGGAAGATGAGATGGAGAGAAGGGAAGAGCAAGGGAGCAAAGGAGATCAATGCATGATTGTGATGATATAGGCGGACAGATAGATGATAGGTTAAGTACATATATAAGTATAGATCATAGATAAATAGAAAGTGATAGATGTGTAAAGGATAGATTCAAAATGATAATGAATGATGGATATATAGATGATATAAAGACAAAGGTAAGAATATAGATGATAGAAGATAAATAGATAGATAGATAGATAGATAGATAGATAGATAGATAGATAGATAGATGCATACATACATAGGATAATGAAAGATGTATTGATGATAGATGATGATTGGGAAATAGATGATAGATTTAAACTTCCTAATGATTAAATCCAGTCACATACTCATGCATATATCTATACACCTACTCAAAATCAGTTACTATCAGCCTGATTCAAACCCAGATTCTTTGTCTTCCCAGTCTTGTGACCATGGGCATTTATTCTAATTTGCTGAGTCTCTGCTGTCTTTACTATGAGATGAGAAGAATAATACCAACTTTATAAGACTGTAATAATGAAATGAGGCATTTTTACACAAAGCACAGGAGGGATTGTTAGAGTTCAATAAAGAATAGCAATGATCCTTTAATTATCATTCATCAAGTTCAGTTTGAATACCTATAATGGACTTTCAGGCTCAGACAGATAAGAGGATTCACCTCTCTTGGATGAACTACATAGGTGTTTAGCAATTTGAAACATACTGTTATAAATCACTATGAGCATTAATAATAAGTTCTTTGAGGCCTTATTGAAAGCATTTCTTTTTGTGTTCATTTTCTATAAATAAGCAAAGACTGAGAGATGGGGCAAGTTGACCCTCTAATTAGTGACCATTCAACTTGATTCACTGCCCTGACTACTTTGACTAGAAGGACTGTTAATCTAAAAGCCTGCTGGACTATCCCTATGCTATCTATGGTCATAGACCACTCCATTGATCCCTTGAGAAAACTGAAGGCTACATAAGAAACATCTACTCCTGAAAGCATAGATGTTTCAGTGGCATTGGGTTCTACTATCATAAGCCCCTGTGTACTTTAGATCAGCAGTTTTCAACTTGTGAGTTGTGACTCTTTGGGAGTCAAATGGCCCTTTCACCTAAGACCTTCAGAAAACACAGATAGTCATATTCAATTCATAAGAGGAGCAACTGTATGAAGCACAAGTAAAAGTGGTCATGAAGTAGCAATGAAAATAACTTTATGGTTGGTGATCACTACAGCATGAGGAACTGTATTAAGGGGTTACAGCATTAGGAAGGTTGAAAACCATTGCTCTAGATGGTTCTGCAACTAGTTTTCTTTCAGCCAGAAGGAAGCATTTCTTCTGGAGTCCTAACAGAGGGAAAAGAGCTGTGACTGGTGCAATCACAAATCTAGATTTGCACTCTTCTAATGATGAGTATCTCCTTGACTATTACAATTCAAACTTGGGTAGGGCAAAAGGCTCTCAGCTGACTAGTAAAAATGTCACCAGTGCAGGTATGGAAGGGGAGGACTAGCAGAAAAGATGGTCCAGGTAAACAGTTCATAGACCATGGTCCCCAAAAAAAGCTCATCGAGGAGAATAACCTTTTCTTCCTGTATTAGATGGTATCTTAAGCAAGTATGAGAAGACACTGAGCTGCTTCATTCATTCATTCATACATTCATTCATTAAGGGAATGAATGACATTCTAAGATAAAAACAAATTTTGCAACCTTAATTTTAAGAACTAAGTAACCATCTTTTATAAGACAGCTTCCTAAAAAGTATTTGTAAGACTAGGTATTTAACTCAGTAGTAGAGCACATGCCCAGCATGTCCAAGGGCCTAGATATTATCCATTGCACTGGGGATATTTTCTTGTATTCAATTTGTTGGAGCCATGCCTATGTAATGCCACGTTACACTAGGGAAACACTTAGTCATTACTAACGTGCAAGTTAAAATAGCTCTAAGACCTACCAGGAAAAATAAATGAGGTAAAGGCCACCTGTAGTCATTTTCTTACTGCAGCATGATAAGCCAGTACTCAGATAGATCATGCATGTCTCCTGTGAATAAGCAGATGAGTGTCCTGTAAGGTGAGAAGGGGTCAGGCATTGCCTTCATTAAAACTTCCATGGTAACCATATCTCAGTCAAAGGCCTGCAACCCAGGATGGCTGCACACTGCCTATACCCTAAGCATGAAAGTACGAAGACACAAAGGAGTTTGTTTGTTTTGTGTGTGTGTATGTATATATGTGTGTGCGTTTGTGTGTGCATGTATGTGCATACACTGTTTATAACATGCACATGTGTATACAGGTGTGCTCAGGTGTGTAGGCATGTATAGATACCACAGGACAACACTGGGAGAATTTTTTCCCCAATCACCACTGTAGGTCACTATGGAGTCATTAGTGAGAGTCACAGCATTACATACTCATTTATTTTCCATATATGAAATATTAAGTACATTGGTTTTCAACCAGGGTCATTTTTTTTTCCAAGCAAGGGTAATTTTGCCTCCTAGGAAATGTAACAATATCTGAAGAAATTTTTGATTGTCACCACTGTGTTAGGAGATGCTCCTGGTTTCCAGGAGATAGAGTTAGGCCCACTACCTAATATCCATAACAAGGGATTAATTTATCTAGCCCCAAAAGGAAATGCTGCTATATTCAAGAAAGCCCAAGGGGAGAGAAAGCTTGCTGCTAGGCCTAGGAGTTCATTTTACTTCTCATGGCATTATCTGGGGTCAGCCCAAACACATACTCCTTAGGGATTCAAGGCAAATGGTTCATTCTTTTGATAGCATGATTACTATCAACAAGTTTGCAAATGAGCCTAACACCACTCTGAGAGTTGCACCTCCCATCTCCCAGGCAACTAGCTATGCACAGGAACAAGAGAAAACGTAGCACATCCATAATGCAATCTATGCTCATTCATGGAGTAGCAACTCAGGTTCCATCTGCACAGGTGCTCCTCTGAAGGCATGAGATTACAATTAGCAATAATAACACCTTCATCTGATGTGTCTTCCCAAGGATGCGCTGTGATTATGAAATTAAGTTGAATTTTAAGTCTAAAGTAAAAGAACTACTTGGGGCACTAAAGTTGTCTGAGAGAAAGAGTGAACAATTACCCACAAGTCTACAAGCCATAATGAGTTGATCAGACACTCAAATTTCATACTTTTAGATGAACAAGAAAAACATGTGCAAGTTTAAGAAGCTCTCCTCACATGTATACCCCAGCTCCTGCACCAGCCCCACCAATCCAAGCTGATATTCCATGTTAGGCTGAGTGTGTTCAACCAGGTTTAAGATAGGCTATAACAGGAGGTGTGCAAACCAACACTTACCTCTGCTCCCTGTCAATAACTCACTAAGATGCAGTTACAAATGAGCCCTAACTCTTGACTCACTATAGAAACATCTATACTTTGGATGGCCTTTTGAAGATTGTCTATAAATTTTGTTGTTGATGTTTATTAGAACTATGTTTCCTTCTACACTCTCAGACAACCAATCTTTCCCAGGATGGGTTTCTGAGTGCGCATCACAAGGGTGAATCAGTTCCAGCAGCTCCATAGATAACTACTGTCTGGTGTAACATCCAGCTTATCCACAATATAAGTTATAAAAACTGATAGCTTTCCTGAGCTTCCTGCAGGGTTATCCCTTCTAAGGAGGCAAAGGCCATGAAAGGAGTATGTTCTAAACACCGTCCACACAGGGATATCTTTTCTGCAGGAATCTATTTGCCAAGGCAGGAAATGTGGAGGGAGGCAAAGAGGAGTGGATCCCTCTAGGTACTGTAGATCAGAGAGATGAAGCCAAAAAAGGGTAGGCAAGAAGGACAGATCAGTTTAGATAGGGAGAAGGTTCTAGACGTAAACCAGGCCATCCTGATCTAGATAATGAGGGTTTCTGCTTTCAAAACCTCTACTGGCATCTGCTGGCCACCTCTTAAAATCTGTCCTCCTCAAAACTAAAAAGTAACAACAACAAAGCTTTCTTTCTAGGTGACTTTAGAGAGCTAGCCATTCCAGACTGCAGCCACTGTAGCTATTGATTCATCAGATGATACAGGCATTCAATGGCTCTCATGCCTCTGAGCTGATCTGGGTATGTGTGGCTTGCACACCTCAGCTTTGTATCTGGAATGAAATGAAAACTTGGTCAGTTGAGTTGAAATGGTGGAGAGCCTCAAAGTAATGCCATATTTGAGTCTAGGTTTGATATGTATTGTATAAACTAATTGTTAACATATGTTCCCTCCCTTATGAAATGGGAGGAAACTTTTTAGGAACTAATTCACTGCCACATCATCTTGTTCTTTCAACATACTGATCTTCAACTGTAGAAGATAGATGTTAGGATTTTCAGTTTGTACTGGTATTAGCTAAAGCTCAAATATTCATCTACAGCCACTTGGGGTATAAATAGCAGAGCAAGATTCAAAATGGGCATTCCGCCTATGAAGTCCAAATTCTTAACCTTCATGATCTGTTAATACAAGAGATATCCTGCAGAAAGAAATAACAGGAAGAGAAGGGTTTAAGGTCTAGAGAAAGTGAATGCAGCAAGAAAATACTGGGCTCATTAAACCTGAAACCTGAAGTAGTGCCTGCAAAGATAGATCCTAGAAGAACCAAGAATTAACCACATGCAGGTACCTGAAGAGGCTATCACACCTCCCAAGTACCCATGTCTCACAGAAACAGGTCTTGATCAGCCTGGAGATCTCACTGCTTCTTATCCTCCTCACTGGATGATCAAAACTAGATTCTTTGTGGTGATGAGCTTGCTTTGCATATGGTAGAGTGTTTACAGCATCCCTGTTCTCTGCTGACTGGATGCCTGATATAGCTCTTTTCTCTCCTGAGCTTGTGACAGCCAAAAACATCTCCAGATACATCTCCTCCCTGGCAGTATCTCCTCTATCAGACAAGAAAGGATAACCACAAAGTATCCTCTTTTCTGCTCTTGCTGTATCTGCCTCAACTGGTGTACAATGTAACCCTTGTTGTTACCTTCCAGGGAATATTCCTTTATTCTTATTCCACTGCATCTTCCAGGCTAGGAGGCAGTCTTGAAGTGTGCCCTCACCTACTCAGTGCTTAGGAGTCTATATTCCCTATGCACCATATATTTTGATGAGCATCCCTTGCTCATCCAGAGGGAATGAAATGCTGCTTTTTGAACCACTGCCTTATAACCAAAAGACCTTAGCCAGATTAACACACTCTAGGAGCTCAGATGAGCAATTACAATCACTTGCATTTCAAAGGGCATGAACGAGAGGCTAAGAAAGGTTAAGCCTTTTGTCCACAATCACAGAGGTAGCTCCTATTAGAATCAGGGCTCCAACCTAGACCTTCACTTCAGACTCTCATAGCTCTCTACCACCCTCAGGGAAATAAAGCTGCCAAAAGACCAATTAAAAGCAAAAAGAAAAGCAAAGACTTCCAGACTACTTTCCAATGCTTAAATCATCTTGAGGAGGGTGGAGGTGCCTCAACATTAGAAGCACTTAAAATGAAGTAGGACACGAAGCAGATTGGGAGGCAGCCTCTGCACATGAAAAATGAGTAAGGACCAAGGCACATCCATCTCTCACTGAGCCATTTGGTAAATAATAGATCTGAGCATTCCTGGGGTAAACTCACTCGATAAAAAATTTCCACATGCAGCTCAAGAGTCACAAAAAATATCCATCTCTGGCCCCAGCCAGGGGAAAGACGGTGCCTTCCACATTGCTCTTATCTTTGCATCAACACCCAGGATGTCTTTTGCTCCAGGGTAGACATGATATAATGTACCTGCCACACTAAACCAGCCCAAGCCAACAACAGGGCTGACAGAAAGGAAATCTGTATTCCCCAGTCATGTATTCTTACAATCAGAAGGACCAGATCCAGACATCTGATCACACTGTGACCACAGCAGTGGCAGCAGTGTGTCCCCTATTGCTGCAGTTTAATAGGTCTGTCCCTAGCCTGCCTGCCACAGCCCTGTGGGTCCACAACTCGGACAGAGCTTTAGTAAAGTAAAAGAATCTATCACTGAGGCTTTCCATCCCAGTGGCCAAGCATCTGCTTTTGGGAACCATGAAGGCTATGTGAGTCTTTGGACATTTATTATTGAAACCTATTCCATCCTAGTTGCAAAGCTAGAAACATCAATAGGTGGGAATGCCAGGGCCAGGAAGCAGCAGCGGGTGGGTTGATGAGCTGGGGGAGGGGGAAGAATAGAGTTGGTTTTTCTTTTTCTTTTTTTTTTTTTTTTTTTTTTTTTTTTGGAGGGGAAACCAGGAAAATGGAGAACATTTGAAATGTAAATAAAGAAAATATCTAATAAAAAAAAGAAGAAAAGAAAAGAAAAGGGTCTTGACCCAAATATCTTATAGACGTAAGGAAAATGCAAGAAGGCAAGTCTGTCATTTGAAGACTTTAAGTCCAACTGTGACAAGAACAAGAGATGGCCTGAGAGCTAAGTAAGCACCTGAGATATCTGAAGGGGTGACATTTAAACAAGGTATTACATGGCTAAAACAGAGGGCTGGGAGATGACCTAGTTAGTAAAGTGGGGACCTGATTTTAATCCCTAGCACCCACATACAAATGGTGAGTATGAGGAGGGCACACACATACTTGTAAACCCAGGGTGGGGAAGCCATTCTCAAAAGCTCACAGGGAAGGTAGTGGTCATGACAGAAGATCAACAACAGAGTCCAAATGCAAACTGAGGTGTGCAATGTCTAGGTGACCTTCCCAAAAATATACAGGAATTGGGAGGAGAGAAATTAAAAGGTCAAGGGTTACCCAATTAACCACTCTGCTCATGTGTAAAATAAGAAGAAAGAGGAGATCAACAGTAACTTATGGGGCTGGGGAGATGGCTCAGCTGTTAAGAGCACTGGCTGCTGGTCCAAAGGACTAGGGTTTGACCTACATGGCAGCTCACACTTAGTAACTCCAGTCTCAAGGGATCTGATGCCCTCTTTTGGCTTCCATGGGTACCAGTCAAGTATGTATTGCACATACATACACTTAGACAAAGCATTCATAAAATAAATTAATAAATCTTGAAAACATTTTAGGATTAGATGACAAATTCCCATTTAGGTAACAACCTTTCGTAGTAGATATTTAGATTGTTCTGAACCTGCTTTGTACAAATAAGCCACATGAAGCAAGAAAAGGGAAAATGCTTAAAGACTACAACCTTCACTTTAATGGGACTCTAGAAAGGTTACAACCTTCATTTTAATGAATCTAGTGTTTAGTCTTTGAAATTGTCCAGCATAGTGTAACTCCAACGACCTCGAGGAAGTGTCAAGATGAGCCATCAAAAGCTGCCCAGACACTCTCTGAGAAGGGTACAGAGTGGTCTAAGTCCCTAGTCTGGAGAGAAGGCTATCCTGTTAACCCTAGGATAAAACATATTTCCAATATGAAATACACTACTGTCACTACTGGTAGCAAGCAGATCAGACAGTTTTCCTTCCTTTTAGATGGCACCGCTTCTAGTCCCACAGTCCTTTACTTAACTTTTATCCATGATCAAATTCTAAAAGTTTTTAAGTCTGTGGAAAGCCTGCAACAATGTATCATAAGTGAAGACCTCACTGTTGCTCAGAGCAACCAATCCAATATTCTGTGTACACGGTCACTCATTACTTAACTCTCTATAGGACACTGTTATAGGGGCTGAGGTTATAGAAAAGACTAAGTTATTTTTGTGGAGTAGAGACCCAAAATACCCACATTTTCTATAGTCAGCACCAGGTTTTTGCCTTTACAAATATTTATTTGGGTCTTGGTGTGATTGCTCTTCTCTCCCACTACAGGGTAAAACTAACATAAATAATTAAATAATTTATAAATGAAGAAGTAAGGTTGTCTCCAACAAAGCATATTCTTTCCTTTCTTTGTTTCAAGGCAGGGTCTGATGTAGTCCAGGTTGGTTCCCAACTCACTATGTGCCCAAGGATGACTTAAAACCCCTGATTTTCCTACATCCACCTCCCAAGTAAGGCAAACCTGTTGACACTGGTCTAGATCACTTATGTATAAACTGTGCAAACTGTGAGTCTTCTAAAAGAAATACCAGCATTGCCTGAGAGTCTCCAGGAATGCAAATTATAAGACCCCAGACAGATCCACTGATTCAGAAACCCAGGGAGGGGTTCCCAGGAGCTGTGCTTTCATCAGGCCTTCCAGGCTGATCTAGTGGTTTTACAACCACTGCTCCACACCTACTCTGCCCAACAGAATAGGAACAACTAAGTTAGTCAGTCCATTAAAATGGAGAAGAGTAAAATCTCAGTTCAGCACTTACATTAGGCATATTTCATGTGCTCAATAGACACCCTCTCTGCTGCTTATATACTGCAATGCCATAGGACATTTCCTTGTTGAAAAACAAAAAGACATTAATTTAGACTGACACATGGGCCTCAGATGGCCAAATACAGAAAGCCCATGAATGGAACAAACACAGATGTCTCATGATTTGAGAAGTTCAGTTGTTCAGGCAGGAGAAGGAAAGGACTATGTCAGGGCCCTGAATGCAGGGTAAGATTTTATTTGCTTTTGGTGAGAAGCAGAGAAATTATATCAAGGACAAGAACGCAGAGGTAGGACGCCATCATGTGCAGACACTGGGAACTGAACTGGGCGAGGCTATCACAGAACCATGATTTTCAATGTGTCTAGAACAATGGATTCTGTGGGTAAGAATGGAGAAAGGGCATGAGGAAGATACTATAACCAGGTCATGGTGGGCTCCAATTCTTCAGAGTTAGGTAAGTTATTTGCCTCTGATTTTTATTTTAAAATGTGTGTGTCTACATACAAGGTACTCACACAGGCCAGGGCCCTTGGAGCCCCTGGAGCTTGAGTTATAGATTATGAGTTTCAAATTCTGGAAAGCCAAATTTGGTCCTCTTTTAAGCATTGAGTCATCTTTCCATCCCTGCAATTGGCATTTTAAAGCATAAGAAGCTGATATTTCCCCAGAACAACACCAGCCAAATGCTTCCAAAGTAGCAGGAGGAAGTATGTTCAGATCTGACCTGCCCTAAGGGCCCCTCTAGTTAATTGGTTCGTTTTCGGTGATTGTAAGTAAGAAAGTGGATGAATTAAGTCTAAACTGAATTGTCATTAGAAGGGAAGCATTTAATTATACCCATCTTGGACTGAACGAACCTGACCATCCTAACACACAAGAGAAACAGAAAGTTAGATTCTCAAATAGTCATTACCTGGGATCCATCCAGGACTGTCCAGTTATCACCATAAGCATCCCAATAGTCACCTCTTCCTGAGATAAGACCTGTCAGAACAGGTACTTTCTGCCAATACCAGAAGCACAAAAATCAAATGTTATAAAAACCTACACTCAGGCACAAAAGGACTATATTTTGTATCCCAAAAATGGAGGTAGAATGGCTATTTATGTAGCAAAAAGAGTCACTGAGAAATAGCAACAGTGCAAGGACAATTACTGGGTGTTAGGGGGTTACAAGACCTACTGTCACCAACAGGACACATCTGCTTTAAGAGAGGTCAATGGCATGTTTTACTGAACAGCATCATTGATGCCCACTAGAGCATCCTTTAGAAGAAAAGCACAGATGGGACTCTAGAATTGATTCTCCACTGGGGAAGAAGAAAGGACCAGGGGAGAATGGAAATCTTGAATATGAGCCTTAAAGAATCTATTACAAACCAAAGGGTATCAAAAGCTGACCTTTACACAACTCCATTGATTCAGCCATGAGACAAAACAAAGTCAAAAACAACAACAATGATAACAAAAATCCATGAAACAAAGTCACTTCAGGGTAACAGGTTAAAGAAAATGGTAAAAGGAAAAAGGACTTGACCTTCAAAGATTAATGTATTGTTAGGCC
This sequence comes from Mastomys coucha, assembly GCF_008632895.1. Taxonomy (NCBI): domain Eukaryota; kingdom Metazoa; phylum Chordata; class Mammalia; order Rodentia; family Muridae; genus Mastomys; species Mastomys coucha. The sequence continues at coordinate 41,301,267 of NW_022196904.1, read as the reverse complement.
AATACCGCCTAGACAAGAGCATTGATCACCGGTCACTGCAGGTTGCAGTCACTAGGACCACATAGCCAAGTGTACTGATGTGTAGATCAAGTCCTTACCTCATCATCTGCTCCTGTACTGGAGCCACAGTTCCAACTCCAACTGCAGGAGTGAGTCTCTTCTCTCTCCTCTTTTCCCAACCTAGTTGCTGTCACACTAGAACTTGGAGAGGCTTGCCTCTTTCGGCATTCAGTAAATAATGCTTTCAGCAATAAGTAAAGCCAACACACTCTTGTTACACCTTGATGACCTAACAGCATATTTCTGTTACAAAAACAGGGAACTTGGATAAAAGCAAGAAATTTTGTCAAAAGGCTTTAAGCATAGCAGGAAGTGAAGCAATCAGAACAGGTGCTGAGGTCTGAAAATGTACACAGTGTGACAACATAAACAAATAACACAGGAGTTAAGGACCCCTGGGAAGAATCATGTCTTCTGGTCAAGAAGGTGAATCTCTGGCCTGGGTAGACATGAAATTTTCCCTCCGAGAGATCAATCACATGGCTAAGGATAGGAAGCCTGCTCACATTAACCCATGCTAAAGAGACAGGCAGAATAATCATCCCTCTAATGAGATAATTTAATGAGATATCTTTCCTTTCCACAATCCCTACCCCTAGTGCAGGAGCTTACAAAGTCATATACATGGGGCCTCATGAGTCTACAAGCTTTTCAGAATTACTCAGAAAAGTGTAAGTTTTCTTCCTCTTTTTCCATCTCTTCTCAAAGAATGCTTCCTCTTCTACTCTGGGCTTCCTTCTTTCTCTGAAGCCTTGATCCCGTCTGTGTGCTGCCTCCTACCTTATGCCTGAACTCCATGGTACTTTAACTCAACTAGCATGAATTTTCTTCCTTCTCTTCTATATTCTCCTCCTCTGTGTAGTTACTGAGATTTATAGCTTATCTACCCTGATTATCTTTCTTATAGACTAAGAGATTAGCCCCTGAGCTCCATTGTAGTTTTTTAAGTGCTCTTCCAAAGGTGACTAAAATTCCAAAAGGATACCCTGGCTTCCCTGCCATTACCTGGAAAAAGATTCCCCCAAGTTTTTGTAACATAGTTTTGAGATGGAGAGGAGAAACACTGACAACTGTAACGAGGAATGTTCATCAAAGAAAATCAAGATCCAAAATCGAGGCCATCATTTCTACAAGCACAGGGAACTAGAACTGCACACCTAGCCTGTCTCCTGGGGCAGTGAGGTCATGAACCTTAGAAAAGAATCCATTACCACAACTTTGCTGGGCCAACATAATTCCTTCCTACATTCTAAACCCTATTCTTACACCCACAGGCAAGTGTGGCTATCACCCTTCATCAAAGAAGCTTCTTTTTACAACAATTAGCCAATCACAAAAGACCACAGCTGAATGCAGTGCAGAGAACAATGGATTATGGGAGTCCAGCCACAATGAATATATCTAGATCACAGCCACAAAGTCACATATGTGGAACCTCATGAATCTTCCTGCTTTTCAAAATTATTCAGAAAAGTGTCAGTTTTCTTCTATAGCTCAGGGAATATCATGGAAGAGGAGGAGGAAAGACTATGACAGTTAGAATACCAGGAAGTCTGCAGTCAAACTGTCTCTCCTAGAAAAGACTGCACAAACAAGATGAAAACAATGGCAGCATCAGTGGGCGTGTCAATGGAGAAGGAAGAAAGTTTTGCAGGGCTCACCCTCTGGACAAGAACTACAAGCAACTATTGAAGGCTAGAAGAAAGACTTGAACCCCTTTTTTGGCTGACCAATGCAAAGTATGAGTGGTCATCCTTGAAACCATATACATACAAAGAACAAAAAACAGATTCAGTGGGTTCTGTTTATATATTTGTAAACATACACAGGCACATGCACACACACACACACAAACACACACACACACACACACATGCACATAAGTAACAAATATCACCAAAGAAAGGCAGAAGAAAAGAAAGGAAGAAAGAAGGAAGGAAAGGCAAGGAAGGGAGGGAAGGAGAGAGGGAGGGAGAGAGGTAGAAAGGAAGGAAGGAAGGAAGGAAGGAAGGAAGGAAGGAAGGAAGGAAGGAAGGAAGGAAGGATGGAAGAATGGAAGGATGGAAGGAATAAACTAACTTTAGGGTAGGGAAGGTTGAGGGAGGACAACTATAAGAGGCTGTAGGGAGGAGGGAGTGATGTGGTTCTATTTCAATTAAAAACATGAAAGAAAACTAAAAAAATTTTTTAAAAAACAACAGGGGACAGTGTCTTTCCTTAAATGTATATAATTGTATTACATAAGCTTGATTAGGAATCTTCAGTCCTATCAAGCTATGTGAACAAATGATCCGATTTTCCAGTTCTGCGGTCCTCATTTGTTTCAGCAACATTACTCAGCTGCTAACAAAGCATCATGGACTCACAAGTATGTATTGCAATAGTCTGTACTCTGGGGGATTTCACAGTCCTCAAGGTCCCAGCATGCTATGCACAGATAATCACAGAACCAACAGTGCTCAAAACAAGACTTAAGTGAGCAATGAATTATGAGCTCGTCAACCCTACAACTATAAAACTTACCTGAGAAATAAGCCTGCCTAGTGCTCAGCTAGAAAAAAACAAAAACAAAAACAAAAACAACAAAAACAAAAACAAAACCCAGACTATCTGAGGAATGCAAGCATTGTGGGAATGAAGGCATGGCATGGTACTTCATACTACATTTCTGCACAGATCTGTCCTAGGAAGAAAGTCCTGTTGTTCAAAGAGAATTTACAATGTGAACGGGGAGATAAGGAAACAAAGTGAGCAAGCTTGGCGCCACCCCAACAACTGCATTTCAGACACTAGGAAGACCTGCAGGGCACAGCGTTTGACATGGCTGCCAAGTGGAAGAATCCAAGCATAGCCAGAGGCAGAGTGAACACGGGCAAGCCCCCTGCTCTGAACCCCACGTTCCTGTTGTATCAAATCCAACTGAACAGTTTTCACTCAGTTAAGCCAACTTTAAAAATCTTTAACAACGGAGTCAACTCTAACAGCTCGTATTTGCCAAAGTTGGCACAATCACAAACAAAATGAAGCATGTTAGGTTTTAATCCAAAGTAGAAAATAACTATCTATTAGTCTTTGTCCTCAAGCATACTCAAGATGTAATAGTGATAAAATCTTAGGAGTGATGGGAATGAGGGTGGGGGTGGGGGGTATTCTAAAGATTTCGACTGATGCTCTTTAATCACTTGCAGTGGCAGCAGCAACAAGTAAATCATAGATGTCTATGAGACCCTTCTGGAGAAGTGAGGACCGGGACTGCAAAGGACAAAAGACAGAACGCCCGAGCTCAGGGAATTGGAGCAGAGGTATAGACTTTGGATAAGCCAATAAACCATCATGGGTCTATATCATAATAATATAAAATACCAACAGTAAAGAAAATTGAAACTCTATGCAGTATCTTCGAACTTTTTCCATAAATCTAAATTTTTTCTAACACAAGAAGTTTGTTTAAAAACATGGCTGGAGAGATAGCACCACTAAGCTATGAGCACTAGCTGCTCTTGCAGAAGACTCGGGATATTTTCTACACATTCACATGTAGCTCACAAAAGTCTGCACCTCCAATTCTGGGGGATCCAGTGCCTTCTTCTGTCTCCCTCTGGCACTTCCCACTATAGTGCACTTGCATGTATGTAGGCAAAGCACTCATTCATATAAAATAAAAATTAACATTTTCTTATTTTAAAAAGAGAGACTAGGATCTCCTTGGTAGACAGTATGGGGCTTACTTTATGCCTGTAGCAGCACAGGGAATTAGCTACCACATGTTCCTTACTCTTCACAAGAGAGTCAGAGGCATAGATGGGGGCAGTGACTTGCTTACCCTCACATGGCTGGTAGGATCCTAGTTCAGATTCATAGACTCTGACCTCAGAGACAACATCATGGTCCCCTCACTATGCTGATCCCTAGTATCACAGGATAAATACATCTGTTATGCATGCATGTAGTTGACTCACACCACCCATGGATGGCACCCTTTTCTCCAGCTAGGACCACAGTTGTTAAGTGCTCCCAGCACTGACTCTGTTGCTACCTCCTGATGGTGGCTTGGGTCCTTGAAGGCAACTTCCACAGCTCAAGTTTTTACTCTTCTGTTTTACCACCTGTCATGCAACTGGAAGCTCGGCAGATGACTTCCCCATCTCCTTGCTAATCAAGTCCATACTTCTCTACTATTTCTGCAGCTAGACTGGGGACCTGAGTAACCCCTTCACCCTGGATTACAAAAGCCAACATACCCCAGAGGGTGGGTAGGGCCCTACTTATATTAAAGCAAAAGTAGGGATGCAAAAGAGACAAAAGATGATGGGCTGCTCCTAAGAGATGATGGCCAATGATTCTTACAGGATAAGAAGGGAAGGGGGCTCCTGATCTCCCATTACAACTCAATGGCCTGAATGGAAGAGAAAGGAAGATGACAGATGACTTATAAGGAAAACGTGGGTCCTTAGATAGAAAACTATCAAGAAAAATAGGTCTAACTGTAGCATATAGGTCATATCTGAAGGATTTGTCTTTAACTGAGAGAGAGCAAAGCTTGGGTAGATACGTGAATCCAGAATGCTGTAACAAATAGCATCTGGATAGAACAGAGCATTCTTGATAGGACAGCAACCAAGATAAGAAGAGTGTCTACCATGATATTCAACTTGGATTCAATATGGTAATGTGGCTTAAATGTGAAATGTCTCCTGTGGACTTACATGCTTGAACACTTGGTTTCCAGTTGGTTATGAATAATTAGGAGGTAGAACCTTCCTTCCTGAAGGAAGTAGACTGTCACGACAAGACTTGAAGCTATGGAACCATGCTTACTTTCTGGCCAACCTCTACTTTCTGAGTTCTGATGCCATGTGACAATTTGACAAATCAATACCATAAGCCAGTTTACTGCTCTTGCTGCCAAGCCTTACTTGTCAAGGTGAACTGTGTACATCAGGAAACGTAAGTCAAAATAAGTTCTTTCCCTCATAAGTTGCTTAGGTAAGATTATTTTATCAGAACAATAGCAAAATAACTAAAATATAAGGTAAACAAAGAAATAACAGGTCCCTACATCAACCCTGAGAAGTACTTTCAATACAGAGCTTAGAAGTCCAGTTTCGCCCACAAAGGCAAAGTAATGAAGACCAACAGTCCCTCTACATCTTTCCAACTGTAAACAGAGATCAATATCTCTCCTCACAAAGCACTTGTGAAGGTTAAATTAATTTATAGGTATAAAGCTCATATCAGAATGATTGGCACCCAAGAGGGGCTCAGAAAAATGAGTTTCTATCCTTCAGCTGCAATTGACAGCTCCAGTGATAGAAATAACTCTAGGATTTAAACCAGCTTTATGATCATTTGTGAAATTCTTACTGAAGGAGATGTTGAGTGCCCATCATGCACTAAATGCTGGAGATAAGGAGCATGAGCAATGAAAGCATGCTCTTGGTCTTCTGGGGCTGGCGGAGGATGAATTAACCTCACATGAGTATATTTACTAGGAAGCTGACTCTGTGTTTAACTCTGGGTGTTAAACACAGAGCCAAACACTTAATATCTCTCCTCACAAAAAGAATTGGGTATCCAGTTACAACTTATGGGTGCTAGACACATCTCTGGCTGAGATCCTGAGCTGCAGGGTAGTGTCTGATCTATAGCATGGTTTTCTGTGAACAGTGTACATCTGAGGAGGGGAATGGGTAGAAGAAGAAAGATCTGGATCATTATGGGCCAAACAGTTGTGACACAAATCTATATCCCATCTTTGTGGTATTGCAACAATCACTTTTTTTCCTCCACTTTCCCTGTAGAAGTAGGGGTCTCTAATGAACAACACCTAGCAGTCTAAACTCCATATCCTCAACTTGTATTCCCCCAATCTGAAGAGTGACAGAAAAGTAGGCACCAAACTGCACGGCAAGTAAATCTTGCCTTGAGGCTTCACTATAAAGAACATTCTTTAGTTGATTAGATCATAGAGAAGGCAAAGATAGGAGAAATAAGGTTGCCACCTGTGAATTAAATGCATAAAACCTATGAACAATCAGTGAGATTAGCCATCTGGGGAAATAAACCCAGAAAATGTCTGCAAATGTGTGAGGGAGGAATCAGGAATACTGAAAACCCCAATCAAGGTGATTTGATCGTAATTTCAAGGCAGGAAAGCTGCGGTGTGATTGTGGTTTACTAAGTAGATGGAGCCTAATCAATGGTATTGTCCCTGATCAGAGAAAGACTGAACAGAAAGGGGGCTGGGCCTCTGAAGTAGAAGTCTTCAGAAGGAGGCGCGATCAACGCTGGGCAACATAAGTATCATTTTCTGGGATTTTTGTTTTTAACAAAAGAGAGGAGTGCATTTGCATGCCTGGAGAGAGAGCTCGGTGCTTAAGAACACACATTACTCTTTCTCAAGTTGGCTTCTCACACTCACTGGATGGCTTACAACACTTCTAATGCTAGCTATGGAAGATCCAGTGTTTTCTTCTGGACTGTGAGTGCACACGCGCGCACACACACACACACACATACACACACACACACACACACACACACACACACACAGAATTAAATCTTTAAAGATACGTATTGTGCTGAGTCAGTTTATGGTATCTGTGTTTACAAAGCATTTCTCAAGCTGCCTGCCTCTTCTTAGTTTGTTTTTTAAGGTATACAATACAGACGTTTTACATATATTGATTTCACTTTCCATTGAGACTGTAAATATTATCACTTTGATTTGGAACAGTTGAAACCTATGATCCTAACTTTTAAATAACTAGTATGCTGGCTCGGCTGACAGGTCAGAATATGAATGGTATATCCTAAGCTGTGACAGCCAACACTGGGGATCACACTCTTGAACTCATACTGTTCAAACCTTACCCGAAGCTTCCAGTGAGTCCCGGCTAAATTGAAAGATTGGGAAAAGAAGGAGGAAGGCAGAGTGGGGGAAAGAGGCATTAGCATGCTGAATCCTCATTCACATTAAGGAAAAAAAGAGTGAGAGGCAATAGATAACGAATACAATTGCATACATAATAGCAGCATAAGCACAGCACTAGGAAAGATGGAAGTCGGTTTGAGAAGACCCTTCAACAGGAATGTTCTCAGGGACAAAGTGGAGAGGAGGAAGCATGGAGATGTGGGCTTGCATCAAAAACCATGGAGCAGTATTTTTCTTTACAATATACAAACATTTTATTCTGGTAAAGAAAAAAACAAATAAATTGAAAAACTCTACCTAAAGGAAAAAAGTGTGTGTGGTACATTATGATAGATTTGCAGTGCGTCCATTCTGGTAAATATTTATGTGCCAGCTCCTGAAAGCAAACAGCCTGGCTCCACAGGAGGAGAGGGCAGGGAGGGCCAGGAATTACCATGAGTATGAAGAACATCTTGACTACTCAGGAATGATCACTTTTCCATAAGGTACAAGCATTGTGGAATCGGACTCGCCAAGCCAGCCAGAGCCCACTGCTATTGAACCTTCCTCTGGGGACCTGTTCACTAAGGAATCATCTGGCGATTTGTCTTCCCTTCAAGGTAAGCATACTCTAGTCTATCTGAGACAACGTTGGACCTACTTGATGACTACTAGAAATTATTGAAGTGACATTCTCTGATAGCAGGTATAATCAGACTGTATGTCAAATAGGAACCTGTCCCTAAGAGATGGTACTCTTTGCAGCAAACTGAAAGAGTCATTTCTTAGGCAGCAAGATGCAGAATTCAGATAAGGGTAGTTTCCACCAGGACAAGGCCACCCTGCATGATCTCTGCTGCTGTAGATGTTCTCCTTTACTTCTCTGTGAACTACAGATGCAAAGGAGAATGTGGATATACACAGGGACTACAGGAATTGTCTTCTCATCTGGAGATGCTCCAGAGTTTCACAATAACCAGTGAACAGAAGACCCTCAATACTTCAATACTTGTTGCATGCATGCATGAATGAATGGATGGATGGATGGATGGATGGATGGATGAATGAATGGAGGATGGATGAATGAATGATAATGCTACATCTCCTGAAGCTACTTAGAAGTTGACGGGAGTATGCTGTGGGGATCAGCAGGAAGGAGAATGCCTTGGAATTGGCAGCAGTGAGTCTTGGCTGGCCATCCCAAAGCCTCATCACTAGTGTAATGATTGCAACAGTAAACTGAAGCACAGGTTTTTGCTAACATGCCTAGCATCTAAAGAACCATATATCATGTTAGGACATCCACCCCTACCAACCAAATCACCATGTCTGCTCTTTAGCAGTAGATCCTGGTTGGAGCCTGCTAGAGACTCTTAGGTTGTGACACATTAAACTTCAGGGCACCTTGGAGATAGACACACATAAGAACATCATCATCTTCTCCATATTAATTTCTATTTCCCTCCTTCATATCCCAAATTAGTAAGCTCGGATCCTAATTCTCCAAAGTAGGAAAGCTGGCAGTATAATTTAAAAACAACTGTGACTGTCCTGGGTGCAATGGGATTTTCTAGAATTTTCCTGACCTGACAATATAGGATGTACATAAGCTGAGTGTGGGTATCATATAAGCAAACCATCCTTATAATTTCCCCTCCCACATACTCCATCTTTAGCTTTTATCCTTTAAGTTCTCTACAAGCATTTTTATTCCAGTACTGAACTTTATTTTCTACATCATCTTTAAAATACAATATCCTATGAAGTTAAGCATTACAATATAGCCCCACTCCCACTGGCTCATTTCTAGTCTCCTGGGTTCCACACGTGCACAAAACAAAAGATTTGAAGCTGGGGACCACATACAATAGAGGGTATATGGTGTCTATCTTTTGGCACCTGTGTGACTTCACTAGGTCACTTGGTATAATTCCTCCCAGTTCCATTCATTTGTCTGTAACTTTCGTAATTTCATTTTTCTTTACATCTGAGTAGCATTCCATTTGTGAAACAAAATTTCATTATCCATTCCTCAATTGACAGAGCATCAAGAAAGAAAGGGCAGGAAAAAAATATAAGGGTCAGAGGACAGGGAGGAGTGCTGGGAAATGCTGTCCTCACAGAGCAACATGGTTTGTGCACATGTGTGTGCACATCTGTGCTCACAGCTGTGGTTACCATACAAGACCAAATCTGTAAAGTGTCCTGTTAAGGAAGAGGGAATGGTGCTCTCAAGGCCTCAGCCTTAGATAAGAAGTTTGGGGTCCTTAACGTCTACTGAGGGAGGAAGAATCACTTTTCTTTGGAGAATTGGCCACTGGAAGATTGCTGATGATTTAGTGGACCATCCTACACCTATGATTATATGGACAATGCTAATAGGTCTCAATGAGTCACATATAAAAGAGAGGGGAAGACATGAAGTTGTGATGTGTTGGAGGCTGACATTTGGAGGAAGAAAGGAAAATGAGCATGATCAAGTTACATTGCACATATATATGTGGAATCTGCAAGGAGTGAAATCATCAAAAATAATTACTACAGTATAACCACTGCTTTACTCTAGATCTCCCAGGCTGGAAAGAAATCAGAAACATTCAGTAAAAGAAAATTTCCCAGTGTCCTTTCATGTAGAGTCATGCACACAAAATAGCTAGGAATGTCAATCAATCACTAAGTCTTCCCACTTAAAAAAAAAAAAAAAAGCTTGCATTAATCTGATTACCTTCATCACCAAAAGCATCCAACACAGCATGGAGATCATATCCTCACATGTATAAAACAACAAGTAAGCAATGGACTTCCCTGAAAGTGACTCACTATCTATGTGGTGATTCAAAGCTATAGCCACTACAGGTATTGAGACAAGGCCCAGCAGGGACACGTACGTTGAGAACTTATGAGTTCAATCTCTTCCGCCAAGAAGCTTTAGGTGGGTGGCATTATTTATCTAGGTAGCCATTTCCCTACTGTGCAAAATGGCTGACATGGGTAATTTTAAAGCCATTTGTGGCTCTGAGCTCCCTGAGTTAGCTGAAGCACTAGCTTTATTATAGCTTCTACAAATCAACATCTGGATATTTCCAGTCTTGTTCATACTTTCTGGTAGGTAGGCTAGGCATTATAAAATCATCTTGGATAGCAGGCCACACTGCAATAATAACTTTAATGTTATTTCCTTAAGTGGGTATACACATCGTTCTCTCATTGTTCTTTAATTTGGGCATTGGAAGGTGTGGTAAAGTGGTTGCTGTTAAATTATAATTGCACAGCACTTACAATTGCAGATTTAATATGTACACACTCTTCTCACAAAATCCCAACATGAAGACATCAAGAGGATGGAACCTAGCTGCCTTGTTTCTAACAGAAGAGGAAGATCCAGGAGAGAACTGAGACTAGAGGGAGGAGGGTGAGCAGGGCTATGGAATACACATGCTAAAGTCTCTAAACATGGGCTCCAGCGGGCTCAACAGAGAGCAGCCCTAGGCCAATAATAACTTCTATTCCAGTCACTCTGTACTTTCTCATCTTGTGCCTGATAGATAACATGCTAAAGGTGAACGTCTTCATCCTATCAATACATCACATGCTATTGTGTCTTCTAGGGAGAAGATATCACCAGGAGCAGACATTTGTATCAAGTTCAAAGATTCCAGTAACTTCAGAAATACCCTCCCCCCACTCCCGATTCCATCTTTGAAAACAACATCTAAGATCAGAGAGTAAGAGGGTAAGAGATGTTGTGTGTCTTGTTCCCTTGGTTATAATATGGGATGAAAAGATAGGTGTGGGCAAGAATCCCTCGGTGTTAAAGAGAAAAGCCTGTGCTGCTATGTCTGCTTACCACAGTGATCTGGAAGAATCCTTTGCCCTTTACATCAGATAAATGTCCATTAAGAAGCAACCCCATGTCCTAAGTCTGTGCTTTCCTTAGGTTACTCACAGCGTTGGAGGCTTCTTACAGAACTGATGTTTCTTTCACTCCAAACCAAGGAATTAATTTTAGCCCAGCCTACCCACCTCCCAAAGAAATAGTCTAGTAAAGGATAATGACAAATGAGAAGTACTGGACCATGATGACCCAAACCTCAGTGCAAAGCCATCAGATGTGAGGGAGGCAGTTGGTTGCTCTACCTTGAAAAGACAAGAGAGCGCATCCCCCTCCAGGTAGCTGCTGAAAGAGACCATCAAGAAGACAGAGGCACCAATGAGAGAAGGGCAAGGGGGACCAGGAGAAAAGGTCAAGGCTTTCTTGACATTTTATAGTATCAATGGCAGAGAAAGGGATCTCTGCTTGGAGAGATCATACTCAAGGGGATAGCATGGTTTCTGAAACCTTGGAAATTCTAGGCAAAGCATTAGATCAACAGAAATTCTATCCTGAGTACACCAGAAAGACAAGAACAGACCCCATCCATGAACATGGTTGGCTGCTGAATATAGAATTTGTATTCATTAAGATTTCTCTCAAATCCATGAGATTGTATAATTGTACCTACATTCTATTGACAAGAAGCTGATTTGGTCTAGACTAATGGTTCACTCAGTAAAGTTCCTGCTGAGAAACCATGAGGGTAAGAATTTCCACCCTTATAAAAGCTGGATGTGGATATATATATATATATAACCTCAGGGCCAGGAAGCAAAGACACTTGGAGATTTCAGTGGCTCATTGCCAACCATCTAGCCCAAAAGGTAAATCTTAAATTCAGTCAGAGACTCTGGGTAAAAACCAAAGTAGAAAGTGATTGAGAAAGGTATTCTGCCTCCACATCCACCTGCATGGCATACACACATGCAATCACAGGTGCACACATGTATACAGAACTCAAAAATATAGAAATACAGATGCATATGTGTACACATACACACATACAAATACATACCAAAATAGATGGCAGATAGAGAGAAAGAAAAAAAGAAAGAAAGAAATAAAGTGAAGAATGATAATGTAAGACATTCAACACAGACCTCTGATATCCATGTGCACATACACAAACCTGCACGTTATGCATAGGTGTACCAGCTCATCTGCATACACACATATGCATGCATTCAGATACAAGAACACATGTGTATTAACACAGACACACACACACACATACACACACACACACAGAGAGAGAGAGAGAGAGAGAGAGAGAGAGAGAGAACTGTGACTCATGAATTCAGTATATGGCCCAAGAACAATAGTAACATACTGGTGAAATTCAAACCCAGATCCAAGCCCACCCGTCAGAGAAGATATGGGTACTATTACAAATAGTAGTTAGCCAAGAGCAAGCTCACGATGGTAACACCTACTACTTTGGCTGATGTCTCTCTGGAGCAGCTATTCTCAATTTGTAGGTGAAGCAACACTTTCACATGCATCACTAAGACCACCGGGGCAAAAAGAACACTAGCAAAATTACAGTTATGAAGTGGCAACAAAAATAATTTTACAGTGTGGGTCACCACAACAAAAAAACTGTATTAAAGGGTCACAGCTGTAGGAAGGTTGGGAACCACCGCATCCATCACGGGTAAGCTTGCCACTACAAATTAAAGCTGTTTGAACGGTGATGATTCCAGCCGGGGTGGATAGATAATATTAAAAATGAAATGCCATTGTGAGTTAATGAGACAGCAGAAAGCTTTTAACCTCGGGGCTGCAAAACCCGTGCTGTTAATGCCGGTGTTCATAAACACCATCTTTATCAAGAGAGGAAATTATTAATACACCCTCCCCTCTAAACGTGCAGGGGCCAAGATGCAACAAAATGCCAGTGAACAGGCAGCAGCTATGCTGTGTGAAGTGGCCGCCAAATGCCACTAGTTCTGTGACCCCCTCAGTGTCCCTTCCCCAGCAAAAACACCAGAATTCATTCATAGTCTCCAGGCAGAAAACCACATACTATGAGACCTGTAATCTGAGTATCAAGCTCTAGGCCAAAAGTGAGGATGTAAACTAACTTCTATAAAGACAGGGAAAACAAACATATATTAATGATCCAGATTTCTTGGACATGATGGAACTGGCTTATAAGAAAAGTCTCAATAAACACCTTTTTAAGTCTTTGTATGGGAAGTCATCACATGGGTGTTTATAACCACACCCAAGATTTTCAGCAAACACAGCAAGGAAAAACAAGTTCCCCAGAGTCACGTAATTACAAAGTTACTCTTGACTGAGCCCTGGCTTTGCAAGGCTGTTGCTGAAACAAGTATGAGAAATTAGATTTGATGTGTTGATTCCAAGGATGCCTGATGGGTTTTAGATGGATGCTACCTTAATTAAATTTCTGATATGTGCTTATTTTCTCATCATTTGATTCCAAAGGGTAGATGCAGAAAGAAAAAAAATACTTAACTGTTTGAGGCATATGACATAGCTGTGGATTCTATGTTTTGAGGTATGGGGACCATGGAGACATTAAAATGTCCATAGATATTTGTGGCTTACAAACTGTAAGCAACTTTCTTAGAGAGTAAAATGATTTTTAGTTTACTAGTGTTGCCACAATCATTTTATTTTTTAAAGAACAATTTAGTTATAAAGAGTTATGAGAGGAATACGTTCTTTTTCATTCTTAATTTCCTATGTCAATCATGGTCACAGCAAAGTTACCGAACTGATATTAGCCGGCTCTGGTTTTAAATGTTTCTGCAATGTCTGGATGTGACTGGAGGAGAGGGGAGGCTGATATGGCAATGAAAAGTGAACGAAATGCTCACATATTCATCAAGGAACTTAATATTACAGAAACTGTGTGTTATCTGTGAGTATTGCTTAACAAAGACTTAAGATTATTTTTAAAAAAACTATCAGAAACACAAGAGTGGCAAGGGGAGACTGGGCTGTGAGGATTCTGCCTTCAAGGATGAATTGATGTCTTTATCAAAGGATACACCTAGCTATCATGAAGATGGATTTGTTAAAGCGAGCCTGGTTCAGTTGGGCTCTAACATCTCCATGCTTCCTCCTCCTGTAGGTGACAGAGCATGGAGTCTGACACCACATGAGCCTTCTTTATAGTGAGCTAATGATTTCCACAACTATGAGGCAGGTACATATTTTTATAAATTAAGCAGTTTGGGGTTTTCTATTATTGTTACCATTCTCTCTACCATCCACCCAACAGTTACCTGGCAACAACCAGGCAGACCTGGCTTACTATAAAAGAAACTGTTTGGTCCATTCACACTCTTTCTGCTCCTTCTCTCTTCTCTCTGTCTGACTCTCTTGTCTCTCTGACACCTCCCCCCCTCCCCCTCTCCCTCTCCCTCTCCTTCTCCCTCTCTCTTTCTCTTTCTCTTTCTCCACATGTTCCTGGCTGTCATCTGCTCTCCTTCTCGTTCTTCTCCTTCCCTCTCTTCTCTCTCTCTCTCTCTCTCTCTCTCTCT
>NW_022196904.1:41223549-41286830 GCF_008632895.1 Mastomys coucha | reverse complement strand
TCTCTCTCTCTCTCTCTCTCTCTCCCCTTCTCAACTCCCATTCTCTTGCCCTATATAAACTCTTTTCTAGGTGGGCAGTGGTGGTGCACGCCTTTAATCCCAGCATTTGGGAGGCAGAAGCAGGTGGATTTCTGAGTTTTAGACCAGCATGGTCTACAGAGTGAGTTCCAGGACAGCCTGGGATATACAGAGAAACCCTGTCTCAAAAAAACAAAACAAACAAACAAAAAAAAAAACCTCTACATTATACCCATACCCATGATATAACTGGTACCTCAGGAGGAAGGGGTGCCTCAGCATAGACCCATCGAGACACCCTTCCCACCTTACAATACCACACTACAAAATGTATCTTGGTCATTTTTATAAAACATAACAATTACAGTAATATAACGTGAACTTTATGTTATCACTTGCCCATCTCTTATGTAAAAATGTTCTTGTAGAAGTCAGGGTATGAAATCTGCAACCAAGATTTTTTAATTAGAATCTCAATATCTCATTTTGAAAATTCAAATAACAATGGGGATGAGCTATGGAAATAGCTTAGGAAGTAAGACTACACACTATGCAAATATGAGGGCCTGTGTTCAGATTCCAAGCCTGCACATGAAAAGCCTGGCACGGTTATATGGGTGCTAATGCTGTGGAGATGGAGACAGAAATATTGCTAGAAGTGCTGGCTGCTGGCCTTGCTCTAGGTTCATGAGAAAACCCCTGTTTCAAAGGACTCAGGCAGAAAGTGACTAAGAATACCTGATGATGACCTCTGTCCTTTTTGAACAAATGTACTGTCTTAGCTACTTTTCTAATGTAGTAAGACACCATGACCAAGGCAACTTATAAAATAAAGAGTTTACCAGGGTCTTACAGTTCCAGAGTTTCAGAGTCTATGGCCATCATGGCCAGGAGAATGGCACCAAGAAGGCCATGGAGCTTGAGCAGTCACTGAGCACTTCATCTTTAACTGCAAATGTGAGGATATGGTGCCTTGAATAGAAGTGACCTCCATAGACTCACATGTTTGAACTTTTAGGGAGTGCACTATTTGAAAGGATTAAGGAAATGTGGCCTTATTGGAGCAGCTGTGGCTTTGTTGTAGAAAATGTATCAAAAGGAGATGGGCTTTAAAGTTTCAAAAGCCATGCCACACCCAATGTCTCTCTCTATTTGCTGCCTGCAGGACAGGATGTTCAGCACCAAGTCTCCCTGCTTCCCACCACGCATCTCACCATGATGGCTGTCAGAGCCTGCCAGTCGGTAAATGTGGGAACTATGACTGGGGCAGTGAGGATGGTTATAGAAAATGTAGAAAGAAGACACAAGAGACAGGTATGGGAGGGCTGCTGGTAAATACCATGCCAGGGAGCAAGTGTACTTTCTCAGTGTCTTTTAAAAGCAAGCAACACAAAGCATGAGCAATTCCAGGAAGATAAACAATGACCACAAATTCTTATGTGTCAAGTTTAAGATCCAGAGTATCTATGTTTGACTAAGGCCATTACCTTCAGACTAGGACAGTCTCTCAAGGATGTATGCATGACCAGAGGAACTTGTCAGGGCATAACACATGTCTTAATTAAAAACAAAGACAGATGTTGGCAGTCTCATTCATGATTAATCACAAGCAAGAAGTCAGTCAAAGTTAACTCCAGAAGTGCTCCCCACAAATGACAATGGACCAAATCTCTGAAACTATAAGCAAGCCCCAATTAAATGTCTTTCTATGTAACAGTTGCATTGGTCATGGTGTCTCTTCACAACAATAAAACACTGATTAACACAGAAGTAGAGAACAAACTAACAGGAAATGGCATGAGCTTTTGAATCCTCAAAGCCCACCTTCAGAGACAAACTTCTTCCAACAAGGAGATACCTCCTAATCCTTCTCCAACAGTTCTACCAACTGGGAACCAAGTATTCAATTATATGATCCTATGGGGCTATTCTCATCAAAACTACAAAATAAATAACACACACACACACACACACACAGAGGAGAGAATTTAAAAAATTTTTCTCTGCCTAAAAATAAAAATTACAAAATAATAAAAACAACTCCTTCCTAGAATTAATATTTGAATCAAACAAAGATACTCTGAGCAATAACATTTTATAATAATATTCTCTACATATACAATTTTGCAAACTTACCTTTGAGTTTCACTACTTATATATTTTATCTGTTATTTCAATTAACTTAATATGGATACCTAATATGTCAATATATGCTTTGGGGAATATAGAGATAAGTACTGCTGATATCTGTCACTCAAATACAGGGCAGCCAAGAGAAAGGCACAGAATGAGTAATTAAATCCCAAGGTCCCAAATGTTAAAAAGGTGTCCTGAAGTGTGGCAGGGACAGAGTGAAAGGGCAGTGTGTTCCCTAGGAGAGGCCAATGAGTCCTGTGATGCAAATGAGTAAGATGATGACGACCCAGCCCAAAGACAACTGACACAGCAAGAAAATAGACATGGGGCCTCCATTTTTCTTATAGTTATCTTCCTACAAACATCTGTAGCCTGTACTTAAATATTTGTCTGCATTACACACACAAAATTTAGAGGAACCTAAGCTCCTGGATCCGGCCCATCCTACAACTTACTGGTTAAAACTTTCAGCTTTCTCTGGTATGAGGCCCAGCATAGGATAAAACAAAGCAAGGACTTAGAGGCACAGCACTCTCATTTAGGACCCTGTCACCTTGAAAATGTCATTGTCTTTTCACTTTAGGCTCCAAGCTATGAAACAAACGGAACTTGTTGCCCCACTGCATTGCTACCAGCCATTATGCCTAGGTATAACAGTACATTCCTATCATTCCAGAAGCTGGGAAATAGAGGCAAAAGGATCAGGAGTTCAAGGTATGTCAGCTATATACTCTGTATATGCCAAGGTGTATAGCAAGTTTGAGGCCATTCCAGGCTACATAAGGCATACCACCACGTATGCACCCTCAGCCAAAGATATGCACTCCACTAAGGGATGGGATGTTGGCCTGATATTTATTTTATTGGTTGGTTAATGTCAGAAGCACGTCATTAAGGAATCAGTGAAGCATCCTATGGATAGAGAGGTTAGGGACTGGGAGAAGCTTTTGGCATTCAAGGTTTCTGTTAGCATAGCCAAAGTCTGTAGAAGAGGACACTGCAGGCATCCTGGCAGGACTGCAGTGGAAACAGTGGTAGAAGAACAAGTGAAAGGACACTGTGCCTCCCCAAGGTGAGTCTAGAAGATGAAAGTTTTCCACTGGCTGAGAGCCATAGCATTGCCCTTGCTGGAAGCAGAGCTGTCCCCAGACTGTGATGGGGCAGAGGTGAATATGCTGGAGAGAAGGGATGCAGTAGCAGGTTGACTTAAGAGATGACAGCTGAAAGTGTCTCAAAGTTTAGCTATCCCCTGTTCTAGCTACTTTTTAAAAGATGTAGTTATTATTATTTTATATTTGTATGTGTGTTCACAAACCTACAGCTTCATGAAAAGGCACATTCGAGGGAGCAAATTCATCTGGAATTAACCACAGCTGCACAGTGCTAAAGCCTGGGCATTCTTCCTAGGTATTCCCCAACCAGAGTACCCTTACCATTCTAGTAAAAGTGTTAAGGTTGGTCTACTTATGTCCAACTTAAACTTTTTACAGGATACCATTCAGACTATCCAATGACCAAATGCTTTGTCAGACCCGCATGCGATCTGAGGTTCTCCCTCATATCCTGCTTCTTTCCTTTGTATTGCTCATAGGTTACCCCCCATTTCTTAACAAGCCATTTGCCCCTCTAACTCTGCATCAGCACCTCCCACAGAGATATGCCATGGATTAATGGAACAGAACTACAGGGAAGTGCAGATCTTTTCCATGCCAGCCCTGTGCCCTGCCTCAGCTCTCTCTCCTGAGATCTGCAGTCTGGGAGCCAGGCTAGCTCAATACCTGCCTCAGCTCCAACAGCAGCAACTTTCCCAGAGATGCCCTAGTATTTTCCTCACCAGTCTTCAGAACAGGAAGAAGCAAGCGTCCTCTCTCATTCCCATAGAGGAAACTGGTGTGGAAGAGTTGCACATCTCTATACCAAGGGAAAAAAAATCTTCTTTTAGGTTTTTAACCTCTGGAGAGGATAGTGAGTTGTCAAGAGTGGTAATACCAAAATACCATCAGGTGATGGAGGAACCTGTGGTTGGAGATTATTAACCTATGATCTTGAAGGAGGCACTGGTCTCTGTGTATACACATGCCCCAAATAAGAGCATTTAACTGGTTTTCTGTCATAATTAGTGAAAGAGACCCCAGGTATCTCCTGGTAGACCCTGCTGAGTATCTGCCTTCTCTTCTCTGCTATGTATATGGGCTTCTGTGAGGAGTAGAAAAGTCTATTATAACCTCCTGCTATATAAAATTTAACTTCACAGAGGACGACTATCAAAAGCTTCACCTTCTGCTTTAGCTTTTACATAAACGATTTTTTCAGTCTATATGAACTCTAGCTGCATGTCGTCCACTGGGGTGTGACAAAGATCCTGCTGCTCTTACCCCAGGAGTCTCCTTATTTAAATAAAATAACAATATATTGAAAGTCACTGAGAGCCTTTTTGTCTTTCCTAGTTTCCCACCCCCTTGTGTATGCATATGTTCATGCATGTATGTGCCTGCCCATGAGCATATGTGTCTGCCTGCAACTACTGGTAGAAAGGGCATTGAAGACACTAACTTACTCAGATATTCTGGCTAACTAACAGCAGCCACCATGTCTGACATTCTGATTTGGGCACCCGGAAGTGGCGACTGGGAAGATCATACAGGCCAAGGACATCTCACATAAAGCTCACATGAAAATATTTTAGAGTGACCTTGAATCTCACCAGCACTCATAGTCAACTAGGTCAAGGTTCTTACTCAAGGTGAATGAAACTAAGAATGTCATCTGATTAGAAAAGACAAACCAAAAGGAGACACACATTTCAGTGTGATTCAGTCGATCATTGCCAATGGTTTTTGTCCAACTTCACTCAGTGACCTTTGGGGATCTGACAGATATCATCCATCAAAGTTCTGATTTAAACACCTCTACTCCAACATACACTAGAAACCTTCAGATGACCTTTCAAGTAATCAAATGTAATTAGCAAACACACTCTGGAGTATCGATGGCCTTTATGGAGCAGGTGGCAAATTGGAGCTAAATCTTTGACACCATAATGAACAAAAGAACAACAGGATCCACTGTGTTTGAGGCTGAATCATATTTTCTGTTAAAACAAATTAAAACTTGAAGCAATAAAACTCATTCAAGTTAGACATAACAATAAGTAACTAGAATAGTGCTTCTTACAAGGGTTTCAATATTTTTGATAAGTAGGGCTTTCAGAAAACAGTTTATGTAAGTAACATGTTCAAAATTAAGGTGATATATTTAAAAGTTACCCATAGCCAGGTAAGGGGACACATGCCTTTAATCCCACCACATAAGAAGTGAAGTCAGGAAGATAAGTTCAAAGTCAGTCTCATCTACAGACTTAGTTTATGACTAACATAGGCTACGTGAGAATCTGTCTCAGAAGAAGAGTTCTGAGTTTGCAATGCCACCACTATATTTAGACTTGCAGGATTGTTACCATTTCGGCATAAAAGATGAGAAAAGATGGGGTCACTAATTTGAGTGGGTGGATGCAACAAATGTTCCTCAACTTCTTTTTCAAGCTTTATGTTCCTTTTTTGAGGGGCTGGAGAGATTGCTGAGCCATTAAAGACTAGGGTCACAACCAAAAATATAAGATATGTAATATCTTAATATAGAGAGTTTAAACAACCAGGTATGACTTGGGTCATAGATGTTATCATCATCAAAAAAATGCTATGTACTAAGTAGAATAGAGCCAGAATCCTGAGAAAAAGTGAGATGTGGATTACTGCAGTTTAAGATGTTAGCAGCATCCCATGAAAGCCTACTGCAGCTCCAACTGGGAGTGGAGAAGAGGTGTCAAGAAAAGCAACACCATGTGTCATATTCTGCAAAGATGAGTTTTATGGCCTTCTTATAGCCATGGTACTCTAGCCCTAGCATTTGACTTCCAATACTATTCAAGTGGGAACACAGAAAACTGGTGAAATATCCACAAATCACTATAAATATCAAACTGGTTACATGAGTCTGTCTACCAAACTGACTGTTGCCTAATGTATGTAGAGTCTCATTTGGTTCGATTAATGAGCTTCCTTTGTTGCCACCTGGCTCCTACTGAAAGTATGCACTTCATTTTGAGAAAGATCATCAAAGAGATTGAATTTAATTGGATTTACTCTTATACAGAGATATTCCATAATACAGTATTCAAGCACAGCCATTAAACTATTAAGTTAATAAATAGTGCTGATGAGGAGAAAGATGGAAGACAGCTGGAGTGTTCCTACTGGCCAACATTATTGATCAAGCCTGAGCTGTTAAATGAGCTGCTGTTTTGGTTCAATAACCTACAAGATGTGTTTTGTGCCAAGGTGCTTACTTACCTAGGAGAAAGCATTGATTTTGATAATATGGATCCCAAATCACACAGAGATAGTGACAATGTGAGAGGTGCTTGATGGTGATCGTCATCACTGTCATTGTAAAAAGAGTCTATAAAACAATGGTAAAATCGCATCTCCAGCTAAACAGAATTCTATAGTGGCAACCACAAATTTAGCTGTAACTAAAACCAAAGAAAAATGATGAAATGAAGCCATGCCATCTAGGCCAAATCACTCACATGATGAAGAGCCTGTGTCCTCATGGAATATTGCAGGAGAGTGCTAGGGAGATGACTCTGTTGACAAAGAGCTTGCCGCACAATCCTAGAGACCTGGGTTTTGATCCCTAGGACTCAGAAAAGGATAACAAGGCTGAGCATACCTGTAATCATATCCCAGGGGCCAGCCTAGTTGAATCAGTGAGTTCCAAGCTCAATGAAAGACCATGTTTTGAAAAATAAGGCAAAGTCCAGCAGAGATGGAGAGAGGCTTATGAAACCTAGCCTCTAGCTGAAGAGCTATTGGCAATTGATAGTTTCTGGTGAAGAGAGAGGCAGGTTCCTTCAGGGATGTAGTCCCCAGTAGGCTGCCCGCCTCTAACCTATCAGTGGGTTATGCAAGAATATATGAAGCCAGCAGGGGAAAGTAGTGGTGGGAGGAATGGAGATGGCAAAGAGGAGGGAGTGGGAGTGGATTTGATCAAAACATATTATATGATGTAGGAAATTTTCAAACAATAAATTTACTTAAAAAGAAAAGTTACAAAAATGTGAATTTTTAATTATAAAAATAATAATCAGTAAATAGACAAGCAATAAAGAAATTTAAGGCAAAAAATAGGGATAGAGAGCAGTAATGGAAGCAACATCTAATGTTGACTCTGACCCTCCCACACACAGTCACATGGACACAGAAGACTGTACACACCTCCAGATGAGCACGCACATTCAACACACATAGGTGCACACAGTGTTGGGAGAGGAGTAGCTTTCTCTCTGTCTAAAAGCCTATTTTCAGAAAGTAGTATATATAAATAAAACAACACAAAACATACACACAAAGAAAGAAATATGAAGTTTTAAATTCTGTAACATTTTTTATATTTGTATTCTTTTGATCTTAAAGGATAGAAAATGTTAAAAATAAAAACACTTGAGCAATTAATATGATAATTTCTATTTTGCTGGTATGTTTAAGGCTTTGACCATATATACAAGTAATTTATTATAAATAAGTTCCAATGGGAGATAATTTCATACACACAAAATTTACAGGCAGTCCAGGATACTTTCTCAAATAAGTCCAACCCAGTTTTCTCTAATAGTATATCAACGATTAATACTGTGTATTTGTCAAAACTAATCCAATAGCGTGGACCAGAATATTACTATTAACTAAATTCCACAATCCACTTCCATCTGATTTTGCCATTAATGCCATCATCCACTCCAAGATGACTTAGCACTCTTGAGCAAGGATAACCCCAGTGTTCTTTTGTCACAAACAGACAAACTCCTGAGATGACAAAGCCCAACATTTTGTCTGGTCATGCTCTCCTCATCCTCTTAATTGAAATGTCAAGTCTAGAACACTTCGTGATGTTTTGTTTTATTATCCTATACTTTCTATCACATTGTTTAAGATAAGGATTTGGGGGGCTGGAGTGATGGCTCGGCATTTATATAGCACTGGCTGATCTTCCAGAGGGCATAAGTTCAATTCCCAGCACCCGCATGACAGCTCACAACTGAACTGTCTCTAACTCCAGTTCCAGGGGATCTGCCAACTTCCAAGGGCACTGGCACGAACATAGTGCATGGAGATAGATGCAGGCAAAACACTGATGCACATAAAATAAAATAAAATAAAATAAATCTTATTTTTAATTAGAAACTTTCCTTTTGGTTTTGGCTAAAGTAAAATTGGAAGTATGCTCATGAGATAGGGAAAATGAAAAATATGGTATAGCTGAAGTTTCTAGAAAAGGGAAAATGGAGAACAAAGCCACTGACTGGAGAATTTGGAAAAAGCAGAGATTTCAAGGTAATGTAAAAAAAATGAAGGTGTTAAGAAACTAATCCTTAGGGCTCTTTAGCTTAATGGAGTGAGGCATCAGGAAGATAAAAGCCCTAGAGAAGACTGAGAAAGGCTGAAGAACTAAGGATTGATGTTCTGTTTTCCTGTAACAGTGCATCCTCGTGTTCACAGAAAGATGCAGCAAAGTGAAGGATGCAGAGAGAGGGCCATCCGCATGTACATAGAAAGATATAACTGAACCCTGATAGAGGGATACAGAGAGAGGGAGAGAGGGAAGAAGAGAGGGAGGGAGGGAGGAAGAAAAGGAAGGACGGAGGGAGGGAGGGATCCTCATGTACACAAAAAATTACACCTGATCCTGATGGAGAGATACAGAGAGAAGGAGGGAGAGACAGACAAAGAGAGAAAAATCCTCATGTATACAAAAAGATACAACTGAACCCTGATGGAGAGATACAGAGTGAGAGAGAGAGAGAGAGAGAGAGAGAGAGAGAGAGAGAGATCCTATTGTACACAGAAAGATGCAGCTGACCCCTGATGGAGAAATTCAGAGAGAGGGAGAGGGAGATATCTTTATGTGCACAGAAAGATGAAGCCAAGGGAGGAATGCAGACAGAAAGAGCCAATGGTTCACTGATATCTATGATGAAAAAGAGATCCAGAATCTTCTAGGTTTCCATTACAAAAAGGTTACCGAACATACCTGCTTGTGACATCAACATAGGGGCCACTTTGATAGGCTTAACATGTAGATTATCTACATGAAAATGTGCTTAACTAAAATTAATAATAATAATAATAATTCAAACTAAAGAGATCCCAAAGGCCCAAAACTAACCACACTCTTCATTGATTAAGAATAGAGCATAACAATAAGATGAGGTTAAAGGAAACAAATTTTCATACAAGGGTTTAAGAGGTTCATTCCAACTTGAATAGCCAAGATGATTATATTAACTAAACATATTTTCATGTATGAGGAGTACAAAACATTTGGAATCTGTCCTTCAACCAAATCTTCCTAAATGTTCAGCTCCTGTGGTCTTCATGGAAGTCATCTAGTTCATTCCCAATTGATTTAGATTTGCCATCAAGTCCGCTCACTGTAATTCTACAACATTCTAGTAAGACTGCTGTAAGACTGTTGTTTAACTGTCAATTTGTCACATCTATGAGTCACCTTGGTATATTTGCAACTGAGAGATTTCCAGACATGGCCATGAGTGTGGGGAATTGTCTTAATTGTTGATTGATATAGCCTAGCCTACTCTGGACAGTGCTACCTCTGGGCAAGCATTGTGTAAGAAAGCTGGATGACAAGCCAGTAAGCATTGTTCCCCAATGGTTCTCCTCCAGGTTCCTATACTGAGTTCCAGCTCTGACTTCCCTCAATGATCGACTATGGTGGAAAGTATAAGAAGATACAAACCCTTTCCTTCCCAAGTTGCTTTTGGACATGGTGTTTATCACAGCAACAGAAAGCAAACCAGGACAACTGGTATCTCCAAGGAAGTGATAAGGGAACAAAGAGAGACCAGATTTTATCTGCACAGCACTTTTCTTCTGATGCTACACCTGTCCCACATGAGATAGGGAAGGCAATAATCACATGCTAATTAACTTACTGACTACCATAGTCCAGAAAGGGCAGCTTGCTAAAAGACTGCAGCAGAAGGGAACACTGAATTAGGAATTGGAGCCATTCTGCTGTCTGGGGGTATATAATGTGAGGCTCTTTCTTTCAATGTAATATTTTTATTGATTCTCTGGGAATTTCACATTATACACCCTAATTACATTCACTTCTCATTCCTTCCATGTCTGTTCCCTCCTTCAGACTTCCTTTCCCGACAAAAAAACTAGTAAAAATAAAAATATTTTTAAAAGTTCAATTTGTGTTGCCTATACAGTCACTGGAGCACAGTCAACTCTCAGTGGCCTGCACCTTAAATAAAACTGAGTCATTCCCTTTCTTCACCCCTACCAGAAGCCATCAATTATGGAGATCTCCTCTTCAGCATCCCCATCACACTTTTAAAGAGTTCTCTTTGGTAGCTTCCTGTCTAGCCTGTTACCTTCATATTTTGGGGGGAAGGGACATCACAGAAGACTTCCATGAATGTGAGACTCTTTATGGAGTGTGTGTGTGTGTATGTGTGTGTGTGTGTGTGTGTGTGTGTGTGTGTGTGTGTTTCCTTGTTCCCTCTGTCTCTCTGTTATTCATAGTCTTTATCAGGAGAAGGATGAGCTAATATAACTCCTCTGGACAACTTACATGGGTTGTATCTAACATAATCAGTTTTCTTTGCAGGAATTATAAGTGGGAAGAATAGAAAAGTGAAAAGGAAAGAAATCATTGGGACCTTTGATGGCCAACCTCCTCTGTGGAATTTGCAACTCTAGCTGGACATAGCATGTGGATGAGGGGAAGAAGGAAGTTTCCTCTCAGATATCTATCTCCCTTTGTTGTTAGAACATTCTGAGGTGTGCAGGTTGAACCAAAGAAATGGGGAAAACCCACATTTAGCATGAGTTGTTAAAATGAGGTCTGATTGTCTCAAAGTCAGATTTGTCAGAAAAGATAGTTATGACACTTCCTTACAACTCGCTCCAAAACACACAGCTACCTTATTAGAAATTAAGATTCATGTAAATTGCAGCAGGATACCACACTAAGATAAGGAGAATAACTCCAAAGGATGAGAAACAATTCTAGCCTGGTTCTCCTAAAGCCTGGCACTTACAATCTACAATTTAAACTAATTCGCTGGTAACTACACCGGCAGATTTGGGAAGTGTGAGCAATCCATCTGCTGAAAGCACCAGTGTAAACACCATTCTTTCCTGCTTTGGAGACACGTATAATTTGTATTTTCCCTGCACATTTCTCCTGGTCTATTTCACATTTTTCAACTTAAAAAAACATCCTAGTCCTTGGCAATGTCTGTGCTGCCTTTCCTTGCATTTAATTGCTGGTGTTTTGGGAAGCTAGGCTTTCAGCTGACTGATTGCCTTCTCTTTCAGCAACAGTGAACAATACATAGGCTCATGAAAATAGACACAGCATTGTGAGCCATCCAGGCACAAGGCACTAGAGGTATTCCTAACCATTAGACCTCACCTAGGTTTCATCAAATTCCCTCTGTTGCAGTGTTTGCTGCTCAGGGAATCTTCATGTGTTTTCATTACAGTGTTCAATGCTTATTTTTAGAACTGCCTGGCTGAGTTTGCATTGTGATTACTTTGGATACTGCAGGTGTGTACAAGTTCAAATCAAACATTCAAATTCTAAGTAATGACTTCACAGCTATGAAGTATCAAGCCTGAGCCCCAGTATGGGGCAATGGTCATCAAAAACAAACTGGCTTTCTAAAAGTTATCTCATTTCACTAGGAAATTCATCCTTAACAGATGGGGATTAAATGATCACCGAGGCTAAGATGTACATCTTTATCTTTGAAGATATGGAAGAATATACAAATCACATTGATATTATTTATTGAGAATGTAGAAAATAGAACTGCCTGGCCCACCTATATTGATTTGGGTAGTTCTGGCTAGTCTCCATTTTTAATAAGACTATATACACTTAAGTCTACCTATTAATCATGCTCACAGACCATGCTAAAGGTCAATAGCCAAAAGAAGTTTGTTACCAACAAAGTCCAGGAAGAACTGCCCCAGGCTTAGGAGAACAGAAGTCTCACCAGTGGTGCTTATTGCAGCATAGCTGTATGTTTATTTAGACAGTCAACAAATATTAAACAACAACCCTGGTGACAATAACATTAACAACAAGAGCCCCCACCATCAGGGAACTCAGGGATGGTCCACTGTAATATCCACTCAACAGGTACAATGTCATTATCACCATAAGTAGATTACAAAGACTGAAACAGAAATTCAGTGTAAAATTACAAGCTCACTTGGGAGTTGGGGAGATGGGCAGGGAGCACCAAAGCAGGCTTGAAAGAGGTCAGCTAGTTAAAGACTGTTGGAAAATTCCACCAGATCTAAGAATAGCCTAGACCCCTCTCTTCCCAGAAGGGAGAGGTTGATGGAGCACATAGGTACCCCTCCCCTCCTGGAAGAAAGAAGTCATGGAGCACAGAGGCACCCCTCCCCTCTGGAAGGGAGAGTCTGTCTACAGTCTTCAGAAAAACTGCAGGGCAGACCAACCATTGGCTGCCTGCAGATATGGGAAGCCCCTACTACCTTACTCCCTAAAGACCAATCAGTTTAAATGGTGCACTGTTCCACCAATCATGTTGTGCCTGGTTGCTGATGCTCTCTATTCCACCCCTGGAAACTGTATAAAAACTCACTGAACAGGCCACCCAGAGTTGCTGCCTCTCCAGTGTGCTTGAACAATAAATTCCTCTTGTTTTTGCATCAATCTCCAGCTCTGCTTGGCTCACTCTGCTTGGTGCCCAGTAGCTAATGCTCATCAGAGTCTTACATTAGTTGCTTCTGAATTGAGCCAGGTTACTCTCACACAAGGTTGCCAAGCTCCTACTGTAAGAGGCATGTGTTAGACATTGTCTTTGCTAAGAGTAAAAAGCATAACAAAGTGGAGATGAGCCAAAAGCCTTCCACACAAAGCTGTCAAACAGTGATCAAAATGATACTCATGACTAGGAAGAGTAGCAGTCAGGGGCTAAAGCTGTGGACATGGTTCAGAAGAAGCATGAGTTTTGCTCCATGCTGTACAGCTATCCATCTAACATTGGCCACTGAAGGCCTAAGACAAGGCTGACCCATGAGTGTCTGAAGGAAAAGCCAGGTTCTTAAGTTCTCTGAGCTATGAAAGGAGAATTTAAAATTCATTTTCAATGGCCCTTATAGACTGTTTTTAAAATCTTAAATTAGAAAAATAACCAGCGAACAACAATAACAAAATCACATAAAAGTTTCCAACCCTCTGGCAGATAGCAAATCCCTAGTATGAGTGTCCTGGACAGCAATGGCATTTATAAAGAATCTGACTTAAAGTAACAGCCAGAAATTGAAGTCTAAGAATGAGAAAGAAATACAGAAATCCAATCCTATCTGTGAGGCATGCCTATGGTAACTGAGATCATATTGAAATGAAAATGGCCAATGCCCTGTTTATTTTAGTGCTCTAGGTTCTCTGCTTGCTTGCATATTCAACAACATTAAACTCCGAATTAATGATCTAGCATGTAAATATCTCTGTTTTCATAAAACTGTTATTCAGTTAAATATTGAAAAAAAAAAATAAAAACTTCATCTTACCAAAGCTTTGAAGGAACCAAGGGAGAAGAGGATGAGAGAGGATGCTGTGACCTTTCTGTAAAATACCTCTCATCTTGGGAGTGATTCTTCTCTAGTGTAACACTTCTGAGACAATGGAGAATCAAGATGAGTTTAATTTCCTTCTGCCAAATTAACTTCCTCAGCTGCTACAAGTAACGTGAATCTTGATAGGCCAGGGATCTGGGAGCCAGTATGAACTCAGAGCAAGGAACCCAGAACAGGCCTGGCTCTGCAGGGCCAGCAGTGCAATGGCAGCTGTTGACTGAGATCCATGCTGGTTCATACAAATATCCACAACAAAACAAATTCCAATCTGCTGACTCGTCCACTGTTCTTACAATAAGAGGTAAGAACCGAGGACTTTGGAATCATCTCAATTAGGGTTT
The DNA here is from genome assembly GCF_008632895.1 of Mastomys coucha. NCBI lineage: Eukaryota > Metazoa > Chordata > Mammalia > Rodentia > Muridae > Mastomys > Mastomys coucha. Next base: position 41,272,627 of record NW_022196904.1, on the reverse strand, counting down.
CAGATCTAGCCTGATGAGATACACAACTTATATATCTAGGGCCTTTCATGCAGTCCTTAAAAATATGATGTTCTATTTCCCTTTATGTTGCTGTGATAAATTACTCTGACTAAAAGTAACTTAGGGAAAGAAAGGGTTTATTTGGCTTATATCTCCAGGTCACAATACATTACTGAGGGAAATCAGGGCAGGATCTTGGAACAGAAACTATGAAAAAGAACTTAAAGTTCACTTTTAATGGCCCTCACAGGCTGCTTTTAAAGTCTTAAAATTAGAAAATAATCAGACAACAACAACAAACCCATAAAAGTTTCCAACCCTCTGGCAGATGGCAAATCCTAGTATGAGTGTCCTGGACAGCAAAGACACATGTAAAGAATCTGATTTAAAGTAATAGCAAGAAATTAACGTCTAAGAATGAGGACTTTACTGGTGCATTAACAGGCTCATACTGAAATAGCTTTCTTATAGAGCCCAAGACCACCTGCTTGGAAAACAATGCCACCCAAAGGAAGCTGGGCACTCCTATGTAAATTTGTCAATTAACAATCAAGACAATGCTCCACATATCTTGTGGAGGCAGGCTATATCTCCATATGCAATTCCTAAATTGAGATTCCCTTCTTGGTTGACTTTGGGCTATCAAGTTGACAATTTAAAGCTAATTAGAACAGGTGGAAGCAATGTTACTTACCATAAAAAGTTGTTGGGACAGTTAAACAGGAGCATGTGAAGATGGTTCAAAAGTACCTTGTAAAGGTTCCCTTATGTTTTTTCTATTAAAATTAATTCACCTTAGAAATCTCAGTAGAGGAAACCAATGCTTGAGCCTAGCACTGAAGGGTTTGCAACCCCATAGGAAGAACAATATTAACCAACCAGACCCACCCAGAACTCCCAGGAACTAAAATACCAACCAAAGAGTATACATGGAGGAATCCATGGCTCCAGCCACATATGTAGCAGAGGATGGCCTTGTCAGGCACCAATGAGAGGAGAGGCCCTTGGTCCTGTGAAGACTCAATGCCCCAATGTAGGCAAATGCCAGGGCAGGGAGATAGAAGTGGGTGTATTTGTGGGGGAACATCCTCATAGAAGCAGGGAGCGGGGGGATGGGATAAGGAGTTGGGGGGGGGGAATGAAAGGGGTTAACATTTGAAATGTAAATAAAATATCCAATTAAAAAAAGAAAGAAAGAAATCTCAGTAGAGGGTGGGTATCGATGAAGGAGGGACAAACAGTATGTTACAATAAAAATCTGGGTTAACAGAAATAATATCATCAAAGACAGAAACGATGAGACCAGGAAACACACCCTGGCTTGCTCTTAGGGATCAAGGCTCTTAGGGATCAAGGAGAGTCATAACCTAAGGAATCTAGGTGTAGAAAGGTCCAGAACACAGCCATACGGCATGGCCAAGGAAGGTCCTGAACGTTAGGAAGCTTCTGAATTGAATCTTCATAAAAGCTTGTCAGGTACCCCACATAGGAGTGCATTCAAGGCAGGCATATTCTCTACTAAGAACAGAAAACATGCCGAGGCACAGATGAGCACCGCAGCTCTAAAACAGTGGCTAGACTGTGGTCTACATGACAGTTCTGATTGGTGGCAAAGTCCCAGAACACTGTTCAGTGGAGAGTAGTTGTATTCTAGGCTGTCCCATCCGATTCATCAGATCATAGGCATGTCAACTCCAGAAGACAGCTACAGGGCATGCCCAGAGAAGTTCTGAGTGTCAACAGCAGACTGTTTTGAGTAGGGCTTCTCATAACTAGCATTAGTATCACAGCTAAAGACAAAATGCTCCAAGTACACAAAATCTAAAGAATTAAAACAGCAATGAGTGGCCAACACTTCCCAAAGTTTGCTACCTAAGCCACTACAACACCATTCTTCTCCTCTAGTGGTAGAAACAAAAGGCAGATAAGGGAGCTAGAAGAATGTGGTCAGAGTCAATAAAGCCAGATAAATACTCAGGTTGTTGAAAAACAGGGGCAGGAGAATGGGGCTGCCAACAAAGAGAGACAGGGAAGGTACTCCTGAATTGGGTACCTATTTCTTACATGCATCTAGTGGTTTTCTCTGAGTCTAGAAAGCAGCAGAAGGAAACATGCTCTCTGGTATTGTTATGTCAAGAAACCATGCTTAATAGATGCACAACCAGCCACCAGCCATTTCTCCAGGGCCACATCTAAGAGATTCTATATGGGAAAGAAGATTACAGCATCAATGTGTTATAGGAATTTACTACTAAGAAAGGGGTATTAAAGGGAGGATTAGATGCCAGAGAACAAACTACTGTCAATCTCCATATTAGGTACCTGAGTGAGGGACAACCCTACATGAACTACCATGGACTTTATACCTTGCTCATGAAAGAGAACATGGTAGTAGTGGTAGAGTGCTGGAAAGTAGACTATATTCCCTACCTCTATTAAGCTCTCAAGCCAAAACAAGTAATCCTGCGACAAGAAAAAGGGAAAGGTAAGTGTATTTACACACGAGATTGGAGTCTCAAACTAAACTAAAATGTCAATATACAAAAGTCACCAGAAATCAATGGCCTAATCCCAGAATTTGGAGTTAAGGGAGTAGTTGACGGAAATGTGTAGAAAACTAAACTATGTTCTTACTATACCCCAAACCAATTTCAGATTGTTCAACTGCCCAGTTAACACTGAATTGTACTGTCAAGAGTAGGGTGAAGTCAAGACCTATAAAGTGAGTCAAAGGTAAATAGAGTCAGGAGGGAACAGAGAATATCAGTGGAGAGGGAGGGACCAAGATAATTGAAGAGTTTCAATACCCTGTCATATAAGTATTGATGAGTGGATAGGCAGACATGACACCCAGCACTACATATAAAAGATGCCTAGTCTAGGAGAGAAGCCTACCTAATTTATCTACTGTGGGCAAGTGATGGAGAATGAGCTGTCCCTAAGGGAAACCCCTAGTCTCCTTCCATAAATGTCTTGGTCTAGAGTGTACATAAGATCTTCCTCTTCAGAAATGGTAAGAGCAATGAGATGAGGGTCTACATTCCAGATTTGGATTTAAACTTTGTTGTGATTTAGCTATGTGTGAGAGAGTATTACTTCACCAGTACCACAAAGGAATAATACTGTGACATATGGGCCAACTTGTGCTCAGAAAGGCTGTTCATCTTGCCAGAATTAGTATCAAACAGTCAGCTACTGAAGGCTAAAGCACACAATTCTTATGTGTGATGCCAAAGCCTACTATCAAACTAGTTGAGAAAACAATACTCCTTGAGGTGTTCTGACGACCCAGAAAAAAAAAGACCTTTGGAGAAAATATATACGAGCCCTTATAAGCATAAGGCATTTCTAATGGTATCTACAACCAGATGATAACAGGGCTTGTGGGACTGAATTCATATTATGATACGTTGTTTCATTTTTACTCAAAAATCCTAAAATATGCCCAGAAAAAAATCTTAAAGTCAGAATTCATCTTTTTATGATCAAATAACTGAATAAGCCAGTGGGAATTATGAAACATATGAGGAAACATCATTTCTTTAGACTACAGAGTATTCCAACAGCCAAACAGCAAAGCAAAGGCACTGTGTCCTTTGTATGTCCCCAGTGGAAGTGTTAAATGCAGCATGGTCTGGAAGGCTGATCATCTCACTTTTTGTAAGCAGAGGCAAATTCCAATCATTTGTCTTTTAGTTTCTCTGATAACTGCGGATCAATACTATGTGGTTTTCAGGACCAAGAAGCCCTTTCTGGAGAATTCTCTAAGTCTCGAGAAAGGCAAATATTGTATTCCATTACAATATTTAAAGATGCCCTGAGCATCATTCCAGTCCCTTTACATGTATAAATTAATTTATCCTCAGAGCAATGGCACAGTATAAATACCATTATTATCCTCATTGCAGAGGATAAAGAAGGGAAAACAAGGTGCAAGAAAGTTAAACAAGTTTCTCAACATACACAGCTAATAACTAATCATGTAACAGAAAAGGGACTTTCACTTGGGCAGTCTCCGGAGCTCTGCTTGTATGGGTTGTGATTGGATAAGAATAGGTATGACCTGGGTCAAGCTAGTTGAGGAGGGTTACAAAGGGAAAAGGGAAATTAAATTAAATTAAATTAAATGGGGTACAATTCACCCAGGTTAAAATGGCTTTGACCTTTTTAGTATAATTAGAGAATGCTTCAGCCCTGTGGGGTTTCTTTCTTATCTATTACCAAATCATTTTGAGCATTTCCAACCAAACATCAGAGATTATATTGGGCAAATTCTGCATTATATGCTCTGTAGTTTCCTTCAGGATCATTTAAAATATTTAACTCTTCTATTGAATCAATCAATATTTTATTAATTTTGGGTTTATATTTATATTCCATGTTAATAAAGGCTATAAAACTAAGGGAGATAAGTTCAAAAATGATACGTAGTACACCAATTATAGTTTGTCTGGTTCTCTTAAAGGGGACTTTACTACCCCAACATTACACTTTAAGGTATATACAATACCTATAGTTGTTTGCTTTATGGATACAGGCTTGAGAAAGACAAAACAAAAATTTAAAATTTAAATGCCTATGAGAGCATCTCTAGAGCATGGCATTCACATCAGGAATGAGGCAATGACTTGTCACCTGGAACTTGTTAGATAAGCAAAATAACAGTCTCTACTCCAGACCAAAAAAAAAAAAAAAAAAAAAAAATCAAGGACTCAGGATGTCTCCTCTCCCCTAAACACAGACACCAGAAGGCTGATGCAGGTGAAGTTCCTGAACACTAGTACCCATCAAACTGAATCCTTCTGACCCTAGAGTAGATGTTGGACATCATAGTCTAAAGGCTCAGAGGGACAAAACAGATAATTTCAACTATTTCAATACACTGTAAATTCTTATAAGCAATCCCAAACTCCTCATTTATCTAAGAGAAGGTAACCATGTGACTTCACTCTGCTGCTAGGGGTACATCATCTTCCTATTCATAGCTACTCAAGGCAAGTTGTTAACCAGTAAACTGATGTGACTTTTCAGTAAGCTGCTGAACCAATCAACCTAAAACCTTTGAGTGAGCCATATAACATGAAGGAAACTATTAACTAATTCAGTCAATACATACATATGCATATACACATATATACATACATACATACATTCATACATACATACATACAACCAATGAAATGTGTTTGAAATCATGGAACCCCAGTAGAGAAGCTATTTAGGAACTCTGTGAAGAAGCCTATTCACTGATCTGTAGTATGCAAGATGAGTTAATGTACCTTCAAAACTAAGCAAATTATTCCCTCCTCCTGGAAAATGGCCCACCAAGGTAAATGGTGGTCATTAAGGTGCCAAGTGACTCTGCATGGACACCTATGGGACACAAGAGAGGGTTGACACATATCTACCAAATTGAACATTATTTACTAGAAGTCATGTCAGCAAAGCCAAAGGAAGAAATGGCCATATGGCCCAGGACAAGAACAGAGGAACTGTATACTGTTTGTGGAACACCCGTTTTTGCATGGTCTATGATGGGTGAGTTTGATGGCAAGATTCCAAAGAGACTCCATCTCAGAATTGCTTCCTGCAGCTGACATGCCTTTCTTGTCATTATTAAATTAATATAATAATCCCTAGGCATAGCCCACCCCATTGATCAGATTTCCTGCAGAACAATGTAAAGATGAATTAATGAATTAATAATACTGTTTAGATGAATTAATGATTATATAGAATTCTTTATTTGATTCAAATAATTTTATGAAAAAAGTTTTAAAAGATGGTCATAGCTTCTTTGCTACAAAGATGTAATAAAGTTAGAATCAAGAATAGAATATACCCACTTCTCATAGTAGTAAGTAAAGGTTTCATAGTAAGAAATACAACAAGCCTTCATAATTATACTAAAAATAGAAATAGACTTGGGACAAATTTATGTTCAAGGAAAAATATTTAGGTTCAAGGATATAGCCACAGGTGTGCACTATGATAAGGCAAGGCCATGTAAAAACTGTTGCTTTGTACTTATAGTGAGTATATAGAATGAAACATTGCTTTGAACTCATATCAACATCCTTCTGCAACTCCCATTTTATATAATGTTTTGTCTCTGAGGTAATTTTCTAAAGAACTTTTTGTCTAAGGAGGTATTTTAAGAAGGTCAGAGAAAAGAAAGAAAATTGGTGGGTAAATGGTTTGGCTTGGGGAGCTCTGCCCCATCCATCCATTCATCAATTCAGTCTGTATGTACATGTATAGATATATGTGCATATATGTAAGATGTATGAATACTTGTCAAGTTAATTGAGACAGACAGGCAGGCCCAGCCAGAGTGTGGGTATATGAATGTCTATGTGTCTGTGCGTATCTGCTGTGCATAACTGTATAAAGCATTTGAATTCTTTTCCTTTCTTCCCTTTCTGATTCACAAAGAGTTAATCAGCCTAGCTAGAGGCTGCTTGGACAGGGAAGGGAATGATAATAATTTTTTTACTTAGTTCCCTGCTGCTAGGTAACAGGTGTTAGTCGCCCAAGCCAGTGGTTTTAACCATAGAATAAGCAAGAAAGTTTTTAGGATTGTTTTAGACGTTATTAGCAAACATTCAGTCTAGTTAGAGAGCTAAAAATTCAGAGATCATCAGTCTTTGAAGCTTACTCTGCATCCAATGCTGTTTCCCTGCTTCAAACCATTCCAGGCCAGGCTGGCTCCTGGCAAGAGACCTTCCTTTGCAGAGTGAAAACAGTCAGAGAGCTGTGGACATTTCTCTCCAAGAAATTGTGCCCATTTTCTGAGATGCTGTCCTCTTTCCTTTTGTCAAGACCTCCCCTTCATCTATCACATGGCTTAAGTACAGGTCAGTTCTACCTTCACTTTGCAGAGTCATAAAGCTGTCACAAAGCAGGACAAACTACATGGAACTTTGTAGCTCCCTGAATACCAGGACATAGAAGTGGTTCAAGGGCCAAACTCTGCACTCAACCCAGAATAATGACACTCAATTGGGTGACACATACATTGAATGACAGAGCATTACTGACAGGTTTGAAGATGGAGATAGGAGCTGAGCAGACATGCTTAGGAAAAAGCAAGATAAAAGAGAGAGCCAGGTCCTGGGGTCTATACTGCTGAGATCCAGCCTCCCCTGAGAGCTAATCCTGAACTTTAAGTTATCTGAGGTCATCAAAATTCCCTGCATAAGCCACTCGGAGTTTGTATTTCTAGCATTTACATATCAAAGAAATCCTCTCAGCACCACTCATCCATCTGAACACCTCCATTAGCTCCTTGTTTCATTGATTTTTTTTTCAGTGAAAGGTTTTCAGGCTGGAAACTAAATTTGCATGACATCTTGATTTTTCTTGGTTTGTTGATAGAAGGAGATCCATAAGGTAAGAACTAGGAACAGGGCCAAGGTGAATATTTTAATCTTATTTAAGTTTATCAAGAATCTAATGACTTTTGTCAACAACTCACAAAATCAAAAAAAAAAAAAAAACTAGCCCTAATATGGCTTCATGTTGCTCAGATAAGGAGTGCCCACAAGGAGCTGTGGTTAGCCACAGGTGAAACCAGAATGTTATTTGTCATTTCTTCTCCTACCACCCTCACAGCTTACATTCTGGGTACAAGAAACAACCAGCCTGATTTCCACCACACCATAAGTCTTCAGTGAGCCATGGCAAGCCCACAGATTCATGTTCCTTTCTAAGATTCTTTCTTAGGCCAGTGACACAGCTCAGCCAGTAAAGGCACCTGTCAACAAAACTGGCTCCCAGACCATGTGGCCCTAAGACCCACACAGAAAAAGGAAAGAACTAACAGGAACAAGTTGCCTTCTGACTTCCACACATGTGCTGTGGCTCACATATCCCCACACATATAAAAGTCCTAACATCAGGATTCTTACAGAACCTCCCAAGAGGTCCAGATGCTCTGGCACATTATAGAAACACTGGATGGGGTATAAAAATGTACAATGTACTGGCCCACATGCCCATCACCTTTCAGAATAAAGATAGTAAAATCTACTTTGCAACAGACCACTAAAGAATCTGATGGATTTTCCCACAGTATCTGAGATGGGGAGAGGGATGCAGCATGCTAATCCCCTTTGTAGTTGAGTGAGGAGGTAATAAACTCAAACAAGGGAAGGAGCCACACGGAACAGCTGACCCAAATCTTTAAAACCTCAGAGTTACATATGTCTTTTCTGAACTATTGGATTGTGTTTTTAAGTCAGTGTCACACAGCCTAAATTTGCCTGGGACACACTATATATAGTCAAGGATGACTCTGAACTTGTGATCCTCCTTCTTCTACCCTCTAAGTGCTGTTAATACAGGCTTGCACCAATATATCTGTTTTTATGCACCGTTGTAAATCAAATTCCAGGACTCCCACCATGCTAGGCAAGGACTTTACCAACTAAGGTACATTCTAGAACCATTAGATATTTGTAAAAGTTCTCTGTAACTAATATACCAGGTACAGTGCTGGAGACACCATGATGCATGGAAAGGTATCTGGCCTCGGGAAGAGCTGAGACTTCCTTTCCTGTGGTCACCTCAGGGAAAAAAATCAAAACCATGGCTAAGACACCAAAACAACCTCCAAAGCCATCCTGGAAGATAGGACAACAGGTTTGTACAAGCCTCAGTCTGGTGGTGCACACCTGACACTGTGGAAGAAGAGGCTCTGAATCAATGTCGATTTCTTCTGGTATATCCATCAGTCACCAAGTAAAAACTGAACCATAAATATGGCCTGCCACTCTATGGCCTGAAGTGAGACTTGAGAATTTAAAGATTTGTTACTAAAACAGAAGAGCATGGACATGACTGAATAATTTCTTCAATTAACAAGAATAATTTATTCTTTGAACATATCATCCATCAATTGGACCATATTTCTCATTCCATCCTAATGTAGATGTCACTTCAATAGCAAAGGTTATTTTACTTCTTTGGTAACATCATAAAATCTTCTATACAGAAGATAACACAAGTAAAAACTAGCAGTATGGTTTATGATAACTTAAGATGTGTGGGCGTGTGCACAGGCGCACACACACATATACACACACATCTGTCAGGAAGAGTTGACATTTACAGTTTTAGCAACCCAGGTTTCCTTTTATGGTAACTTGGTTTGTTTTTCTGTTTTGAAAAGAAAGCCATGGATTTATTATGTTCAGCTCCCTACTAACTACATGAGCGGAAGGGAGAGATTTATAAAGCAAATAAACAGAAAGATTTATGGTTTCTTTCTCAGAGCAGCTCAAAATTATGGAAAAACTCATTGACCTTTCAAGAGAAGAACTTGGTTCAGCCAAGCAGAAACTAAATGTACCTGAGAGGTTTCCAATTAATCCCTTAATTTAAAGCCTTTGTCTTTCTCCAGTAAATATGCTGGGGGCTGCTGAACCCCATTTATTCCTTTTGAAGTATACTTACCTATGGGCATTACAAACAGCATTTCCTATCACACTAAGCAGTAAGTATCAACAATGCTTGCAATAATTAGGAAATTAGGGAAATGGGGATTAGAAAGAGAAAAGAAACGGAGAAGGCAGCTAAATGGGAGCAGTGGGTTTTGCAGAATAAGCTAGAAAGAAAAAGAGATGAGACAGTCTGGATCCTGAAGAGAGGAGGAAGAGATTGAGAGCCAGAAGGTAACTGGGACGAGATCACATGTTCTAGAAGATTCTGTCATGAAGTGTTCCAGAATGGACAGGCTTAGAAAGAACCAAACCAGCCTGAATGTATTATGGAGTTATCCCATGTCCACACCAACACAAGATTACTGGTAATGTGACTGTGTCCCCAACTGTTTCTTTCTCAGATATCAAATTGTGCTCACTCGGGACACACAACAAGAGAACCAGCTAAAGCAGACAGATACCACATTAGGAGTTGCTAATAACTTTATCTCCCAAGTTTTGCTTTGTTTTGTGGTGAAAAATACAGTTTGGAATTAAAGTTGGTTGAGCTTCTGAGCTTTGTTGGCAGTATAGCCTTGGGCAAACCATTGATCTTCACAAAGCCTTGGCTTTCCTGGGATAACAATAATAACTAACTTGTAAATTTGGGAGAATTAAGGGATGTAAGAAATAAAAAGTACTTATCCTAGTGACTAGCATCAAATAGATGCTCAGAAATATTAACTGTCACCTGAAGCAGATTGTCATTCTTTGTCTGCTGTGGGGATGTGTGTGACAGAGCAGTGGCATGGGTTGGTGTAGAAACAGCTGGATCTGATATAGGAAGATTCAAGCTCCTCTGTTCCCTCTTTAAAGATGAGGGTTAGGATCCTGGCGCCAGAGAAATGAGACTCTGTCTCTTAGCTCCCTGGGTTACCCCAAGGCTTTCTTCTGTTCTTGACCTCAGTTTCCTCATCTGGAAACTGAAGATGGCAATATTTAAATGTATATGAATAAATATTAACAGCAACACTTACTATGACTAAAATGTCTATGATTGCAGCCAACAATAATTTCCTGAGCAGAGCTTCTGTGTGGCTGGCAAGGCTTGATGTTAGAGAGCAACAGTTAATGAAGCTGACAGAAGCAGGTGACATCTGGGAGTCCACTGTCCATGCGAACAAGACTACCAAGTGGGCTTCCAATGCTCCTTAAGTAATCTAAGTATCTCTTAAGGCAAGTCAATAAGCAAAGATCCACAAGATAAGATTAGACTTGATTTATGTGCACATAAGGCCAAGCTCTGAGTGTGTACATGCCATTATTGCTCTGAGCCTCAGTCTCCTCATCTGTAAAATAGTCAATGAGCAAAAGTCACACCTTAGAAGATAAAGGAAACATTATTCTCTAAAGTAGTTTATAAATTATAATGCATTATGCAAATTTGTGCTATCAATATGTTAATATGTGTACATGTTTAATGACTGTGTTTATCAAATTGGGGAAAACAGAAGGACAAACATTCTTTTATTAACTATTAAATAAATTAAATCTGTAAGACCCAAGTCTGACAAATTGTAAAAGAGAAACAACTAGTTTTAGAGGAGCTTACATTAGAAAAGAGTGGACTTTGACACTTATCAAAGCATCTTAGCACAGAAAATGCTGGCATCTGTCATATTAATATTCAGGGGTTTCTAGGAATTCTTGTATCTTTAGATATTCTTAGAGGCTTTACAAGCAAAACACTAAGGACTGTTTTACAAAGTGTCTCAAAGTATGATGACAGGGTTCTTATGTGAAAAAAGATGATTACAGGTACAAACTATTTCAAGAAAACAGTTTCCTATGAGCTTTTCAAAGCCAATAATTATGTAATCCTGAGATGTAGTGTGCAACATGTTTAAAACATATTTAAACAAGGATATTAAATAAGGATTAAGTTGTAAGCAAACAACTTAAGCATTAGGTCTGGAGTTTCAAAAAATAGGCATTCAACTTCAGTGACCAAGGCAGAAACACAGGTCGGTGTTGCATTTTCTCTGTCCAATCACATTAGGGAAGTGACAGGACTGTGATTGGACAGGAATAGAGAGGCAGAGCTAGAGTTTTTGGAGGAGAAAGGTCAGAGAACAGGAGGAGGAGGTTCATCATCATGGAGGCAGAGGAAGATGGTGATTCAGATGCTGAATGGTTATAACAATCAGGCTAAGGTTTTTCAAGGTTAGATTAATTGGGTCAAAACATTGTCCTTATCATTTGGCACTGAAATTATTGTATTGGCATCTTGTAATTGTGATCTTATTATCATATAAACCTGATTAGATAATTAAGCCTTAAGAGTCATGCTTTACCAGGTACTAGGTGCTAGATGAATGATTGTGGAGGTGTGTAAAGCATTGCCTGTGAGCGAGATGTTGCTGCTAGCTGGGAGAAAATAGCAAGAGCCAGCTGAGTCATAGTGTTGTGGCCAGATAGTACTGGCACTAGAACGTGAACTGGCAGGAAAGAGAGTTTGCGGAGTGGACTCGTTTTTTAATATTTCCTGCAACAGGTCAGAGCTGGGGGGAAGATGGAGATGTAGATATCAATGGTCTGGTTTCTACACAACAGCCAGTAAGATCCTACCATGCTTTGACAACTAACTACATGTGAGGATGATACTATCTAAATTAAAACTGCAAATTTTAACTGGGATGAAATGGAGATTATGTCTATTATATATAAAAGCATATATGTCATCTGATAATTTTAACATGTAACCTGAAATTACATATGGTACAGGATATACATAGTTTTAGGATTGTGCTACATATAGGAGAGAGAGAGAAAAAGAGAGAGAGAAAGAAAGAGAGAGAGAGATGTGAGTATATGTATACATACATATATACATAAACTATCATTTGTCTACTATGGGAATGAATAAGATATAGATTAATGATGAGGTAGATGTAATAAAACCAGGAGCTTTCTAAGTGTTTTTGGCAGCCATGTTGTTGAGGTATCATGAGCGATGAGGAGTGAGAGCTACATTTATCTGTAAGTATAAATATTTAGAATGAAGCTAGGAATTATGCTGGTCTAATAAAGTGACATAGTCGATTCTCTTCCGAGATCCATATCCTCACTAGTCGTGGGTAGTTGTGAGTCCATTTTTACATACCCGCTTTCTCAAAAAATATGGAGGTCCACCCAAATCCACATTGTTGGATTGCAGCTTATGTTCAGTAAATTATCACTCAACTTTTCACTCTCATGCCATCCCAGCAGATAATATAAGTCATGGCCGTCCTTTTTCCTCAACCAAATGTGATTATATAGCTTTCCATGAAAATGAAGTTGGAATTCAAGTTTCTCCATTCTCTCTTCAAAGATGAGACCCAGAATCCTAAAATCAGAGAAATTTGATTCTACTACTTCGCTACCTGAGTAACCTCAAATCAGTATTTTTACTGTCCCTAGCCTCAGTGTCCTCATCTGCAAACTTAAAATGTACACATGTATATATATATATATATATATGTATATACATATATATATATATATATATGTGTGTATACATATATATATATATATACACACACACATACACACACACACACAAGAAAACAAGAAAAGTCTACTTTAAGAATGATGTCAGAGTACTAGATGCCAACTGCATTCTCAGGGAAAGCTATGTTATCCCATTTGATTGAGGAAAAATGATGACCATGATGTAGATGTAGTCAAAAACACTAAGAAAGCCCTTGGTTATATTACCTGCTGGGATGGCATGAGAGTGAAAGGTTGAGTGCTAATTTACTGAACATAAGCTGCAATCCAACAATGTGGATTTGGGTGGACCTCCATATTTTTTGAGAAAGCGGGTATGTAAAAATGGACTCACAACTACCCACGACTAGTGAGGATATGGATCTCGGAAGAGAATCGACTATGTCACTTTATTAGACCAGCATAATTCCTAGCTTCATTCTAAATATTTATACTTACAGATAAATGTAGCTCTCACTCCTCATCGCTCATGATACCTCAACAACATGGCTGCCTAAGCAGGACTCAAACAATGACAACAACAGACAGGGAAGGGGAAATTTTCATGGAGCCCCACACCCACACAAAGAACTATAAGCAACCAAGAGATTCTGATAGAGGGAGATTATATCTTTCCCAGAAATGAGTTCCTCTATGGCTATCCAATAATATGCATACAAGCAACAATGAATGAATCTGAAGGTTGTGTTGACATATTTATACACATATAAACATACCTACATATATTGTATGTATATACACACATACATACACACACACAAAGATAAAGAGGCCATGAATTTGAGAAGGATTAAGGTGAGGAGGATATGGGAGGGGTTAGAGGGAAAGAACTTTGAAAGAGTTGAAGGAAGAAAGAAAATGGAGGAAATGATATTATTATATAATTAAAATTTTAGAACTATCTAGTACCCTCAGAGCTCCCAGGGTCTCAACCACTAACCAAGGACTGCACATGGAGGGGTCTGATTGTTATGTCAGCATGTGTATAATAGAGGATTGCAATTTGATCATCAATGGGAGGAGAGGAGCTCGGCCCTGTGAAAGTTCTGTGCCCCAGTGTAGGGGAATGCCAGGGCCAATAAGTGGGAGAGGGTGGGGTGGCAGGCATGGGGAAGGGGGAGACAACAAGGGTTTGTTTTTGTTGTTTTTGTTTGTTTCTTTGTTTTTTGGAGGGGAAACTGGGAATGGATAAATTTACATGTAAATAAAGAAAATATCTAATAAAAATATATATAAAAAATTTTAAAGACATTAATAGGTATTAAAAATAGACTCTATGGAGAGTAAAATATTCAAGTCAAGTTGAAGGTATTGGCAGGTGAAGGTAGAAAGGAGACATATGGGAAGAGTTGAGGTAAATGTGATCAAAATACATTGTATGAAATTCTTGATGAATTGATAAAAATGGTATTTTTAAAGTACTAAAACCATTTGTGTTCTAATAATTTGAACATTTCATAATTTCCATTAAACAGTTCTCCTTTGAGCATCTATGACCCATCCCAGAGAAGGGTTAATGATTCACCACTGAGAAATCAAGGACTCTAGAGCTTTCAGGTGAAGAGTCTTACTTAGAAGGGGATGCTAACTGAGGAGCCCTGAGACTTGCTGCATATCATTGTAAGTCCAAACCAGGCAGTCCAGTAAGGGGAAGGGGACCCCAGTGGAAGACAACAGAGTCAGAGGCAGCCTCCTCCGCTCCTTTCATTCAGAAAAAAGAAAAGAAAACACTAATAAATACTCAAGAATGTCCCCCATCCTGTCACTAACCAGTCAATATTCGGTGAGTACAGATTTACAGCTCTTCTCTAAGGGCAGGCAAAGTTTTAGAGCAGCAGTTCTCAACCTTCCCAAAGCTGTGACCCTTTAACACAGTTCCTCATGTTGTGGGGACCCTCCCCGCCAAACATAAAATTATTTTCATTGCTACTTCATAATTGTTGCTACTATTCCTAACTGTAATGTAAATATCTGATGTACAGGATATCTGATATGTGACCCCAAAGGGGTCATGACCCACATGTTGAGACCAGGTCTTCCAGAGAAAAAGAATGAACAAAGAGGCGGCAGGCTCAGTGTTTGTGCACAGCCCGGTGCTTGGAAAGAGCATGCTCATTTCCATTTATTCCTCACAAGTGTAAACAAACTTATTACCTTGCCAAGTCAAGCACAAAGCATAAGTTTGCAGAACGCTGGAAGCGTCAACACATGAAGCGTAATCTATCTCACAAGCCAGGGCTCTTTAGCTGCGCTCAGGAAAGTTGTCACTGGAGTTCTGAGGAGCCAGGTGAGTGAGCATCAAAGACACAATTCTGACATTCCGCAACAGAAGGGAAGGTGATAAAGGCCTAGCAATAAAGTACTGCCCAGATCTCTACAGCAGCTCCATAAGAGCTATTAGCTCACACAGAAATTCTGAAGCTCTTTTCAGTGGTAAACGAATGAGGGGGAGGGGCTCTTATACAAGATATGTACGTCAGAATTGGAAGGTTCTTTAGTGGCTCTTTTTGTCTTTAAATTAGAAAGGAAATTGACAAGACATGGGCTAAAAAGACGGCTATGCTTCCAAGTGTTTTTTTCTCTTGCCAGTCAGTTCCCAGTACACTCTTCAGGTGGCTCATAACCTCCTGTAATCCCAGTCCTAGGGGACCCAACACGTTCTGACCTCTCTCTAGGTATTTGCATACTTGTGGTGACTTAGCTCATGCAGGCTCGCACAAGGCAGGCACGCCCACACACGTCTAAATGACAAACTTTTTTTTAGTTAAGAAGATGTGCAGCACCTGCAAGAAAAGAGCCCATGAAGCACCATGTTCACACAGGCAGTCACACCTTTAGTTTCTACCTAAACTACCTACCATTCTCCAGACCCAAGGGCCAGGCCTTAGCAGCTTGGAGATGAATCTGAAGCGGCTCATAGCACATAATTTAGGAACTACGGAGAATAGTAATAAGATCCTTTAAGTTATGAACAAAGTGTTCTGAGAGCTAGAGCAGGGAACCACAATGTCAGTCACCAAAGTGAGGAGCCAAAGAATAACCTGAACTCTTTTATACAGCATCCAGTCTCCCACTCAGCATCCAGCCAATCACACAGCCTGCTGATTTCCCCTCTGCCCACTATGACAACTTTCCTAGCTGAAAGTTGGTGTCCCTGACTAGTTGCTCTAGTTAGGATAATTTTGTTTCAAGAATAAAAAACAAATCTCATTGTTTCTTATTAAAAAAAAAAAAAAACTTCAATACCCCAATGTCTTTAGAATGATTTCCTAGAATCCTGGTTTCACCACCCTCTGCTCTCACCCACAAAGTTCTCACACTGTGTTCTAAGAACAGCATAGGCTCATGTGCCCTCTTCTCGCCTCAGTGTTTCCATAGAGTCTCCTCCCAGCACGTCATCCACCTCCTATCATTCAGCTCCCTCCATTTCATAGAATAGCTTCATCTTGAATCCCCCAGAGCAATTCATACTTGCCCATGAAACATCCAGTGTCATTCACAGTCCACCATAGTCTTCACTTGTGAGATGTCCATTTCCTTCTCACTCCAGGAACCACTCTCCCCTTCCCCAGTTTTCACAACACATCCACTACAGTATGACTCAGAATTTACATACTCATAATTGAACAGTTGTTATACTCATAGTTAGATGATAATTTATTTAAATCTTAAGCTGTTCTATATTTTGTTTCTTAAAGCTTATTTTGCCTTTGGTTATAGCAGTTCTTAAAGAGGTGGGCTAGGTAAGGGCATTTGCTATGAAAGCATGAGGAACTGAGTTAAAATTTCCAGTATCCACACATAGACAACTGGGCATGGACACACATGCTTGTAACTCCAGAGCAAGAAATCAGAGACAGGCAGACTACGGGAGCTAACTGACTAGTCAGCCTAGCTGAAACTATGAGTTTCAGGTTCAGTCAGAGATCGTGTCTCAAAAGAATAAGGTACAAAGTTAAAGAAGATGCCCAACATCTTCCCCAGGCCTTTGCATGTGCCCACACCCTGCACACATACACAACCACAAAAAGACACCACTGGAGTGTATACATTTGCACACTGGTTTTACAAGACAGAAACACAGGGAAATGCACTTTTGGTCTGAGTTCACAAATGATAAAGATAGAAGTTTTAACTCAAATACACTAGATCAAATTTTAAGTTCTCTGTCCAACCTCTGCTCTTCTTCCCTAAAGACTTGGCATGTGTAATTTTTTCTAGGCAAACTTTGCCAAGAATTTAAATTTAACAGCAAGGATATATGTGTATGTGTGTGTGTGTGTGTGTGTGTGTGTGTGTGTATGTGTGTGTGCTTGTGTGTATATAAACATATATATATATATATATATGGATATGTGTGTATATATACATATATATACATGTATATATATGGAGCTGTAGCTAAAGCAAAATAAGAAGTTTGAGGCTGAGGAGATGGCTCAATAGATACTGTATGAGAAGTGCAAGTATAAGGACCTGAGTTCAGATCCCCAGTTATCTATAAAAATATGGGTTCATGTCTATCTCCAAAGCAGGTGGGGAGGCAGGGGAATACCCTAGAGCTCAAAAGCAGACAGTCTAGCTAAATAAGTGAGCCCCAAGTTCAGTGAGAGACCTTATCTCAAAAGACAAGGTGGAAAGTGATAGGAGAGGACACATGAGATCAACTTGTGGTCTCTACACATATGTACATGTACAGGCACACATATGTATAAACACAGAGATACATATACAAAGAACAACATGGTGCATTCAATTCTTTCTATCTAGATATTAGACATATCAAAGAGTCAAAAGTTATTTACATTTTAGGTAAAGAAAAACATTTCAATCTTCTAAACTTCTCATTTCTATTTAAAGCTCTAAAGCTTGGATTTGTCCCTAAAGTGTCAGGGGGACATTTTTCCTTTCCTTTTCTTATTTTCTTCTTTGTTTTGCTACATAAAACTACTAACTACTATAAAGTGACCTAGTACAAGGAAAAGAGTTCCAAGAACAGGGAAAAGAGTCAGAGATAACCCCCACCACCACTGTTAGGAGTCCCAAAGGACAGAAAATTGCACAATTATGAGGGTATGTACCTAGTTTTATTGTAACTTGCTATACCATATTTGGGTTAATATCCCTGGTAGGCCTACCTTTTTCTGAATGGAAACAGAGGAGGAATAGATCTTGGGGAGAAGGATAGTGAGGGAAGGGACTGGGAGGAGTAGAAGGAGGAAAAACTGTGGTTGGGTTGTAATATATGAGGGAAAAATAAAATTTTAAAATGCTAAGTACTCTAAATATATGACTAATGACTTTTGAGACCCTAAAGTCTCAAAATCCCACACAAGGAGCCAAGAACTGTCTCAGTGTGATCTCCCTCCCGGGTTGAAAGTACATCCCTGGAAAACAAGTACGAGGCTGTCACTATTTATCCTCTGAGTGTCTTGAGTCCTGAGGAGAGGGAGACACCCTAGGCAAATACCAGGCACATAACTCTCCCAATGAGCCTTTTGGGAGTCAGGTGCAGCATCTGTAGGCTTTAGAGAAACACCACCAAGCATCTAAGCAAGGCCAGATAGAGTCTTCCAAGGGACCTCAGTGATACTTTATTTCCCACCTACACTAGCCATGCCTCAACCTGGGAAGACATGAACTATGTAAGTAGCATCACCTAACCTGGTTCTTCTCCAGTGAACCTCCAGCCTATGCTTCTGAACCCTTGGGGCCTGAAACATAACTTTCCTGACAGGATATCCAATTACATCCTCCTGACCTCAGATTCCTTACACACTGGTCCATAGCTGTGGTCTTTGATGATTTTTTTGATCGTGCATCTTTAGAGATAAAAATGTTTGGGCATGTATTTCCAGTAAGTAAATATATAATTATTAAAGTATATGTGTCTACTAGCACTATACTATATATACATATATATATATTATAAAATATATATTAAAACAAAAGCTATTACCATGAGGTATCAGTAAGAATAAAGTTCCAGTATGTTCTCCATACTCCAGTGGATTCAACTGTGCACCCAGGGTGATGTCTGTACACTGTTTATATGCGTGGCTTATAGGACAACCTGCCCTCTCACCATTGGCCACGTCTACCAGATGCTATTTGTTGCAGTCATATCAAAGCTATCACTCTGTGCTTTTGTGTACACTAAGGATATTCATCCTTCATACCTCTCCCATCTCACCACTTTAAGAATTCAGTTCCTCGGCCATGCCTCTAAGGTAACTTGCAGAGTGCTATTGGCAACATTCATGGCTCCCATCAACACAGAAATACTATAGTCTAGGATGGTATAAGTTCTGTTATGGTTTCATTGTCTGGTTATCAGTCTTTACTATGGTATTCATGAGGATGGGACAGATCACTGATCATCTTCAGAGTTCTAACAACCCAGAGGCCCCAGCCAAGCATGTGCCTAAGTAAAATAAGGCACCACATCTACTTGCTTTACCCCCTTGACAAGACTGTGACGTACAAGCTTGTATGCTTCATAGTGCAAGACCACAAAAGAGTCCACTGATGCAGCTGAAGGACATGCCTGGATATAAGCCCCACTTCTATGACACCTACCACAGGTCAATATAAAACCATGGCCAATATGTATGTTGGTGGGTACAGCCTGCATCTAGAGTATCTGTAGATAGACAGACAGTCCAGGAAGACCTAAGTTCTGGTCCAATAGCTCCAAGAGATAAAATATATCGCTATTATGACACATAATTTCACAATTAAAATGATAAGAGATATACAATGCACACCTATATTATACTAGTCTTCCCAAAGCACTCCTAGTTGTCTTTACTTAAGTCTTGTTTCACGTCTTACTTCAGTTAAGAAAAAGTGAGACACAAAAGGATTAAGTAACATTCTATGGTCACCCAGTTGCTAAATGGATCAAGCCAGGATCAATCAGGGTCTCCTGGTCCACATTTCAACATTCCTCCACTGTATCATTGCCTGGGGAGTGTCAAGAAAATAAATGGAGAGCACAAAACACTAGAAAACAGAACTATCTGGGTGCTAGTCAGCCACCAAGGCAAGCTACCAGGCAAGAAGGGCCAGCTATTTCTATATTCATTTTTGCTTCAATCTTCATTTCTTTTTCTATGGCGCTTACAACTGCACAGTTTAGGGATATTCTTAATTAACCACCATCCTATTATGCACACACTCATCCCTGTTACCATTAGGATGACATCAATAATTTGAAGATGCGTGTTAAGCTTTTTGCATGAACTGCTTTCTGCTTAGCCTAAGGCTCCGAATTTATACTGCATGTAATACCATGAATTTTGTCGAAGAAAAAAAAAAAAAGAACAGGTGAGTCACTTTGGGTTATGAGGTATAAGAAGTTGAACCAACCCTGCAGAGAAGCAACAATAGTCACTGTGGAGACATCTTAGGTAAAAGACAGTGACACTGTGGCAGGCAAACTGTTCTGTTATCCAACCCTATCCATGAATGAGTCTCAGTAATATCTGCTGACACCAAAACACAGGAAATAGAACAGTAAAAAGGATTAAAATTAATGAGGAACTTTTTTCATTTAGTAAGCAGAAAAGCCAGTGAGATCAGAAAAGCTGCTCATCACAAATTCTTGTTCCTCCTGGGCACAGAACTAGATGTTATTCACCAGTCTCCCTTGGCACCGAATGTGGTGGGTAACGAAGTTTTGGCCAGTGAAATGTAACCAGCACAGGCACATTGAAAACTTCCTATTCTCTCTTCCTTCTCCACAATGACCTTGAAGGCCACAGGCTACTCATGATGGACCACCAAAGGGGCCTGATTCAGAGATCTGAGGGAAGACCTTAATGACCAGAAACAGCCATTTTAAAGATTACATGATGAGGAATGAAAGCTGTCATTGCTGTAAGGCCCACATCAGTTGATTTACTATAAATATCATGACAAATACCCATCTTGAGGTACTAAAGACAGCTACTTCATAGTAGGGTATGGTGGTTTAATGAGAAATGTCCCCAGTGGGCTCAAGTATTTAAATACTTGGTGCTGTTTGGGAAGGTTATATATGGAGCCTTGCTATAGGATGTATGCCCCTGGGGATGGACTTTGATGTATTAAACCTTGCCTCTCTTCTTTTTTCTCTGCATCCTATTTATGAATGAAGTGTGACTTCTCAGCTTCTTGCTTCTGCCACTATGTTATGGGTCCCCGGCACTACAGACTCTATCTCTTTGAAACCATAAGCTAAAACAGGCTCCTTTTCCCTTAGGTTCTTGGTCATGGTATTTTTCACAGCAACAGAAAAATAATACAGAAGAAAAGGGAGCACACGAGTGCTAATATTCCATGGACTGAATAGCAGCAAAACATAGCAGAAGCAACTTCACGTTGTTGAAAGCCAGTCTTGAATGACACAAGACAATTCTGACATTAAAAAAGAGACAGTGACACAGAGACTTGAATCCTTTCCCACCTTTCTCTTCTCTCTCCTTTATTCCTTCCTTTCATTAAACTCGTGTTTGTTCATCAGCAATTCACCTTGTACTTAGATGCTGAAGATAATAAAGAATAAGTTAAAATTACTGTCCCATGCAATTTATACTCCAAAAAGAGTTTTGGAAAAAAGGAAAAAAATTAGACAGAAATTGCTATGAAGAAAACAAAGTCCAAATATCAACATGGCAACAAAAGCATTAGAGGCTGGAAAAGCTAATCTCATCTGAGTGGTTAAGAGAGAACTTTTTCAAATTTTTAAAGAAAATTTCAGAATCTTCTGAGCTTGCTGGAAAAAGAATACTTTGCAAAGACTTGGGAGGGGCATCTCAGGCTGGAGAAAAAAACACCACCCAGACCTGGTTGGAAGGACAATAAAGTGAAGAATCATGAGCACAAAGCAGAGGGTCAATACGAATACCAAGCTCACAAGCCAAGGCTCACATGGAGCCTTACCCTGGTCCAAGTTTGGGTATTATTCTGAGAACCATGGCACCCATCAGGCAATTTGTAACAGAGCAACGGCATAACTTCTGGATGCTTTCAAAGCTTCCCTTTGTACATTGTTGGAAAGGTGAGTAAATGGGGCAAGAATGGCTACCATGGTCATCATTAGCTAAAAAACAAAGAATACTCAGACACAGGCTGACAAAATAAAGATGCAATAAATAGGTAATCATGACTCACTTTGGAAGCGAAGTTGATATGAAGGTTGAAGAAGGCTGAATTCATGAACAGTTTCAACATTTTGTGATTGGAAAAACCAAGTAGATGGATGTTTTATTAGCTGAGTTAAGCACTAGAACCCAGGAGAAAGCAGGAACCCAAAGAGCTTTATAATGCAATAGTATAGCTACATGACAACCCCACTTCTGTAAAACACCCTAAAGACCTAATCAACACGACACATTATTGCAAAGACATAATGAGAAACTCCAAACAATGCCTTACAAATGATTTTGAAGAATGCTTTTAAGAGCTCACTTACCCTGCTGCTCTAACCACTGTGTTGGATAGTTTGAAGGGCTCAAGCTTTAACAAGAACTCTTTGGTCTGACTCAAGTACAGTTAACAGAATTTAGGTTTGCCCTTATTTTGCTGTGACTGTTTTAATTCCAAGAGGAAAACTGTCAGGACAGGATAAAGAGATGACTGTATGGACCAAGACAAGCACAGAGGAGCTGTGCAGTGTTTGTGGAACACACCTATTCTATGTGAAGAAGGGTGGGAAATAGTGTGAATGGACAATGATGTTTCTACAACGTATCAGCTCTATTCTCAACTCATTGTTCCATTTGATTTCAGGCTATACAGGTGAATTCCCAGCCCATTTTACAGGTAAGGGAATTAAAAGTTCGAAGCTTTAACAATTGACACAAAGTCACACTGAGTGGATGAAGCACAAAACAAGTTATAGACTGAGATCTGTCTGATTTTTATAGCTCACTTACTATTATTAAAGCATTCCAATCCCTATTAATTAATATGAGGCAAACATTTAGGTGCTAAAAATGTGTTGCCAGGGAGGAAATGATAGGGATCATCAGATCTTGCAAACACATTTAGAATTTGTATTGTGGGAATTCAACTAAAATTGAAAGTGGTTAAGACAGAAGGGTTATGAAGGGTTCAGGTGAGAGGAAGGACAGGAACACGTGTGTTTGCATCTTGGGTGCTTGGGTTTGATCCTAAGCAACCTTGGAATCAAAGAAGCTGATGTAAATGGAAGGATCCCAGGAAGGGAGTCTAGCTGTTCCTGTTGGAGGTAGGACAACAGACAGAGCTGCTCAGATGAAACAAAGGCTAAAATCAATCTCATGAAGGGGAAGTAGTCTGAAAAAACATTTGAATATCAAGCTATCTCGCTGAGGCATGCAGACTAAACAGAACAAGAAAGACTTCTGGAGGCATTCTTACATCCAGCATTTGGAATTCCTGCCAATACCCAGCCACAAGGGCAAAGAGCTAATGTGGTAAAGATGGATAATTCCTCCCTAGTCAAAGCAGGACTTTAGAGATAGGCTCAAACTGGAACATTAACTGGGCTCTGTGAATCACAAGGGCCATTCATGCTATAATATGCAAAACACTTAAATGCAAAAGAAAATGGGAAAACAGAGATACCTGATTAATTCTTAGGTAATCAGTAGTGCAGCAGCACACTGAGCCAGTTCCCCATGGAGTCTCTAAAGCAGGAACTGGCAGCTTTGTTTCTATGGAAGCATGCTCACACTAAACTCTATACAGTAAATCTCTACCTTCTTAGTGACTCTGAGGCTGCTTCTCATTTGAACTCTTGTTTCCCAGCCACTTTCCAGGTCTCTTACTACTGAAAAAAAAAAAAGAAAGAAAAAAAAAAAAAAAAAAAAAAAAAAAAAAAAAAAAAACAGGCCCATCCATCTATCATAACCTCCAATCACATGAAGTTATTGCTCTGATACAATTATAACATAATCTTGGGAAATCAAAGAAATTATTTAAAAAGAGAAGTTATGATTCACATTGCTGATCTGTGCCTGTGTATATCCAATGCTTCTGAATATCTGCTATATGTGATTATTAGATTCACATAGCACAGGCCTTTTGGTGCTAAACTCTTCCCATCAACAGCTCCATTTGTGCTTTCTGATAAAAGAGCACACACAGCTTTGTAAGTGATAATGGTTTGTGTCCCACTGCCCCTGCATAACTGATATAATCTAGTCTTTCCATCTCAAGGCACTTTCCCCAGTCATCTGTCAGTTTTGCCATAACATGTAGATGAATAAAATTTATTTCTCAAAGCACTGACCTCTGAGAGAACACAAACCAGGAGTTTGTACCGATGATGATGATGACAATGACGATGACGACGATGATGATGATGATAACCAACAAAATCTTTTCAATCTTTAGTCAATCTGGGAAATTTGCTAAATTTTTAGCATGTTCCATCTCCTTTGCATATGAACTGGGAAATCCAATTTTGTATGCTGGATTTGATAGAACCAAACCCTAAATTACAACTGTATTCTATCACACACATACAAAATAATTTACTGTTTGACTGTTAGCTCCTGTATTTTAGACTTTCCCTGGTGATTCTCAACACTGCTTTTTTATCATAAATATTGATCTCTTCTGAATATAACAACTTTGGATCAATTAATCAGGGTCTGTCAGCAAACTCAACTCAGTTATAGGAAAGCAAAAGGGTCCCTCACCATCAAGGCAAATTTCAATGGTATAAAATATTACATATGACATGCGCCAGAAATCTACTCATTATCTGTCTCATGTCAGTTGTTCCATGTTATCTTTCTTCTGGAAGCCCAACTAAACAAAAACAAAAACAAAAAAATATATGTACATACATGTGTATGTGTATATTGATATATGACCAGGTTTTGTGCCAGGAAGAGAAAAATAGGAATAGGAGTTTGCAAAAATTGTTAGAGTCTTCATTCAGAAATAACCTGGGTCATGTCTACTTGCAGCTTGTTCACTTGATTTTCTATTTTTTTTTCTTTGAGACATGGTCTCACTATATTGCCCTTTCTGACCTAAATAAAACACACCATGTAGACCAGGCTGACCTAGAACTCAGAGAGTTACCTGCCTCTAACCCGAGTGCTAGAATTAAAGGCAAGTGTCACCATGCCTGAGCCAGTTTTTTTTTAAGGTTTATCTTTGTCATTTTTAATCATATGTGTGTATGTGAGTGCAATGACTATAGACAGTGGAAATAGCAGATCTCCCTAGAGATGGAGCTACAGGTAGGCCTGAGTTTCCTGACATGGCTGCTGTACACAGTACATTCTTTTAAGTGCTCAGCCATCTCTCAGCTTCATCCCACTGTAGTTATTTAGCTAATCTGGATGTCAGGGGGATGAATCAATAATAAGGAAGCTATTTTGAACTCCAATAGGAGATCAGAACAGTGGGAGGGTTAGGAGATGTGACAACCAGAGCAAGAAAAAACCGAGTTGAAAATGACCGTGTTCTGCCTTGGCTGGATTTCTCTGAGTCTCAATGCCTGCGTTGGGTAAAGTGGGGCTAACAGTGGCCAGGCTTGCCATGTACTCACAGATTCTAAGCTTCCAAAAGTATAACAGATAGAAAAGGAGCCTGGGAAACTCAGGACAACTAAAAGATCATTTGTTATACAGTTCTCAGCTTGCAGGACGCAAAGGATGTCATATTATTCCTTGTTTTTCCAAATAGCTCTTTACTCCAGTTTATGAAGAGCTGCTAAGACTCCAAATTCAGTGGCAAGGGTGTCAACAGGACAGCTAGCTCTGTAATAATACCAGACACTGGTTATAATCCACATGAAGGTATCAGAAACTACCTAAGAACCATTCAGTGAAAATGCTATCACAGGGAAAGAAAGTGCCAGCCAACCAGATCCTTAAAACACTGAAGTCCAATGAAAGAAGTCCTCAGGATGAGGACTGTGCCTGCTCCAAACTCACAAGGCAAAAATGAGACCTGGTGCATTGTATTACAGCTGACAAAAGCTTTTCCTACCTTCCATTGGTTGGCCAGGAGTTTCAACATCTCTTCAGCAGTTTTATAACTTCTGAAGACCAGGAGTCTTTAATACACCAGAGCTCTGCTGCCGTGGGACAAAGGTAAGAAAGTGCAAAGCCTTTTGTGCTTTCTCTTCCTCTGAGAGTCTGGGATGGTTTTTTCAAGACTTCTGGACAGTGTGTGTGCAGTTTTGTTTTAATTTCAAGCTATTCTTGCTCATTGTGGTTTTATAACATAGGTCATTTTTATTCATTTATTGCATATCATACATCTCTAGTTGTCTCTAAGCTACGATGAGACAATGCATCCATGGGGGTCTCTGGTGCCCACATCTAAGCTTCTCCACTAGATGAAAGTGGATGGAAATTCCTAGGTAAGGATGCAGAAAATGCCAGGAATTAAGTATAACTAATAGAAGAGTGGTACAGGCTCAGGTTTTCCTTCTCCCAAACTGTCCTCATTGGTTCCTCTTCCCACACCTCTACTGGACTCAAAGGGAAGAGGTAACATGATTTCAGCTCCAAAAAAGGAACTAATAACCAGACCTGGTAGCATCCCCTGGCCTCCCCAAATAACAGAGGAGGGATGTCAGGACTAAGTAGGAGATAATCCAGTTCTGAAAACTAAGATGGAGAATCTTCTGCATGTCTGAGTCGCAGGACTTAAAGAATACCCTGTAGGAAGAAATATATTTGAATATGAAAATGTAGAATCTCACACAGGGATCTGTCTTTCGACGTTTCCTTACTTGGGATGCTATAGGGTGATGGGGGTAAAAAGCGGTATGGATGTCAGTCTCATGCAACCACAGAAATGCAAACCCAAAGATCAAGTTAGACGTGTTCAAGATGATGAACACATGCTCTAAGCACTGGCATCCACTACATGTGGTCCTCAGTTCCTGCTGGATGCCTAGCATATAGTTCCTGCTTGACCCCTAGAGTTCTGTTGTTAATACACTATATTCCTCCCTATTACTTATATTCACCCTTAGATACTGGTCTGTCTCCATGAACAAATTCCCTGGAACTTCTGGACTGTTTCTATAATGGCATAGAAATGTCTACATACCCTAGCCATCACTATGACCTAGGGCGCCAGTACCAAGCAAGCATGCTGGCATGAAGACAGATCCAGATGGTGAAGCAGGCAGAGGCATTCCAAGAAGACAGTGAGTCAAACCTGCAGTCATACAGTGTAACTAATTTTTTTGAAGGTCTCTCATACAAAGGGCAACTCTAATACCACAGTTCTCTTTTGGAGCCAATTCTACATAATAAAAATTGGAATCAAGGCAGAGAGAATCAAAGAGTTGCAGCAAGCATTCACAGCAGCCATTACTCCCACTTCTTCTAGGTCTCCATTGCTCATGGGACATGGGGAAGTATATGGCCCTAGGGGTCATTGTGCATGGATTCTGCTATCACTTTTATAATGTCTCACAGTTCAACCCAACATTTAGCAGAAGGTAGGAAGATAACTCCATCAGCTCATTACCTAGCTTAGAAGTGTTTCCCATAGAAACTGAATTAAAAGAATGTTCACATAGAGAATTTTTCCTGATTAAGTGGTAAATAACATAAGATAGAAATATAAAGAAATGACTTAATCTGAAGTGTTGGCATTCATAATATTCTTCCCTAAATTAGCAAATAGCTAAGAAAAATTCAAGGGTGGATGAAAAAGATTCGTAATCAAAGAGGTAACTTCATTTTCCTAAAGGATGTGAATCAAGTTCAAAGCAAAAACACAAATGCAAAATAATAGGATTAAAAAGAGGGAGGAAACCTACTCATCAGAATACTGCTACTATCGCTTCTCGGCCTTTTGGCTAAGATCAAGTGCAGAATACTGCTACTGACTAAGAAGGAATGAACAAAGAAAGCCTTCCAGAATAAATGAAAAAGCAAGGACTACCCACCACAACTATCACTGGGAACCAGCAGATACTTTTTTAAAGAAGTGAATAGCTCTTTGAGTGAAGTCAAAAAGTTAAACAGGGGTCAGCAATACAGAACACATACTGAACAGGCATTTATCATTACTGTCACCTATGAGCACCACCTGTATCTTAAGAACACTTGACCCACTTTAGAACCAAGTTACACATGCATGACCGTGAATAGACACTGCCACATTTGTTCAATTTGAGAAATCTGCCTTCCTTCCAGGCTACCACAGCTTGAAATTTAGCTAACAAAGATGAAAGGAGTTGCTGAATTAGAAACAGGGGGAGCAGAGAAGCAGGCCAATCGTGACTCTGCCTTATAGAACTTCTCTGCTCAAAGGGGAGGGGCCAGGGAAAGCCTTTGAAAAAGAAAGGCTCAAGTATATTAAAAATGGTCAGAGCAAGCCCCACCCCTCTGGCTGCTAAAGGAGTAGAGGTGTGCAATGTTCACCAGCAGCATGCGAAGTGCTGAGCTTGGGAGGAAGGGATGTACCCACAAGGCAAAAGAGATGGTAGGTTGGGCTTGAGACCACATCCCCATTGTAACAGTGTCAGTTCATGGGACTAAGTCATAAGTCCTGTCAGTCCAATTAATTCTTGATAATGACCAGAAAGTGACAGCTCATGTATCATCCTTTAAAGAAATCAATTGAAAAAATAATTCTGTCTTCAGGAATTGAAGATGAAATCTGTGTCTAAGCCAATCTCTGATCATTATTTGAAAAGGGAACTCAATTGCCGCATCCCATGATGACCTTGGAGATGATTCTCCCTTCCAATCATTAAATAGAAAGTGCTGTGCTTGTGGTTGTTGGTTGTCCTGGTGTTGGTGTGGACAACGGGGACACTGTACGATCTTACACAGCGATTTGTTTCTCACATGAAGCTGCTGGATAAACCATGAAGACTGATGCCCTTGAATAGCCAAATCCATATCTGTAGTAACTGGAAACATACTTCTCTGCCAGTTCCCCACAAGACTCAGTTGCCCTTACCTTCGCAGTACGCAGAGTTGCCCTGAACAGAGATGTATCCATTCTTGCACTCACAAGTCGCTTTTGTATTCCAATTTTTGCATTCTGAGTTTTCTCCACACTTAGGTGCTTCTGCACAGAAGTTATGACCTACAGGACAGAAAGAATGTTTGTTATCGAGGAATGACAAGGAATGAGGGCCTCCAAACAATAAGACACACAGTACTGTACATGACATAGGGCTCACAGAAATGGACCATGGCAATGTGCAAGATTAAGCCCAGTACAAGCTATAGGGCAGGAAGGAGAAACTCTGGACTGTCCTGTATGTGAGGGCATGTTTCCTGATGTTCCTGGCACTGCTCACCTTACTAAACTACTTCCTACCTGGGTATTATATGCATGCCAATCTGAGTAGTCTTGTTGCTTTTTACGTTGTTATAATTATCTTAATAGACAATTATGATATGTAGAAAGGAATGCATGACCTAAATATATGGGCATAGAAGACACAATTAATCTAATGTGAGTGTTATCATTATATAGCCTCTCCTTCTGCCAGGCTTCACCACTTTGTATATAGCTATGATCTTTTCACACACTGATGCTTATTTCTAAATAAATATTCAGTTTTTGTCATCTTCAACCTCCCATAAGTATGATCATTATATATATATATATATTCTTGTAGATGTCTTTATTCATATAAATAAACTCTACCCATGGCAATTCTTATGGGTATTCATTTGTCAATGCTGTATTTCAGGATTATGAGAAGTCCATAATTTACATTTATGTGCTTTCCTAAAAAAATCAATTTTAGAGTTTTTTGCATGTTTTGAAATGTAAAATGTTGCTAAATGGCTTTAAACACAATTTTGACAAGTCAAAATTGTTTTGCCCCACACTTCTTGCAGAATCCCTGCCACCCCTGGTAAGATAGTGACCTTACCTCTTCAAGAATCTACTAGAAATCTCTTTGGTGGAGATGCTGAGATATTTCTGAACTTAATTTTAATTTATTTCAAATGTTCAAACTAGGTATCATGGAACCTACATTGTACTCCAAGCATATGGGAAACTAGAGCACAAGGGTCCAACACCAGCCTTGACTACATAGCAAGACTGCCTCAATCAATCAATTATAGAACTATCCTTATATTTGAAAAATAATTCTACTCTGTAAAGCTATTTGATCTCAACATTTGAAGATATGATTCTGATTTACAGTTTTCATATTGTTACTGATAATTAGAAGTTAATTTAATAACCATTCCTTCCTGTGTGGTCACCATTCTGTCAAGGAAAATTTTGAACCTTTATCTGGCTGGCTGATTGGTACATGGAAGGTTACCTTGGCTTGGTTTGATACTCTAGTCCTCAATTTTATTCTGAGGTTCATGAAGATGACCTTGTTTCCCACTTAGGATTCTTTGTGGTCAGGGCCTGAATCTAACAATTGGTTCATCCTTTAATTTGAAATGCCTCTCTATCTCTCTCCAGCACTGTATCACACTGGGTTGTCTAATGTCTACAAATCTTTCCATATTACC
This sequence comes from Mastomys coucha, assembly GCF_008632895.1. Taxonomy (NCBI): domain Eukaryota; kingdom Metazoa; phylum Chordata; class Mammalia; order Rodentia; family Muridae; genus Mastomys; species Mastomys coucha. The sequence goes on along the minus strand of NW_022196904.1, from coordinate 41,242,197 downwards.
CATCAAAAACTATTTTGTATACTGGCATGATTAGATAGTGATTACATTGTAATTATATAATACAGGATAAACTCCTCATCTCCAATCCCATCACCTATTCATATTTGCAAAGTCACTATTTGTTGCAGGATATTTGAACATATTGTGAACCCGAAGAAACCCAGAGATTTTTGTTCTTTACTGAAAAACCCTGGTTCTAGTTGTGGTGTGGCTCAGCCCTTAGTATACACCCTTAATCCCTCTGGCTTCAACATACACACACACACACACACACACACACACACACCCTTAGCACACTCCTTTCATCCCAAACAAGGAAGATAAAGTTAGTTTGTAGAAGGAAGTATCCTTGTTTGAAAGTGGTATCTCATTGAATGACCAATAATGTGATGAATCAGGGGGAAATATGATGGAACAGGATATGCCCAATTCTCATGAGAAGAGAGAGAGAAGGAAAGCTATTTAAGAGAGCACAGAAAGAGAAAAGGGGGGGGCAGTTTTAACTGGACAGTTGTACAGAGACATGTTACAGAGAATGAACAAGTTAGACACAGATGAAGACAGAACAAACCAGAAAATGAGAAAGCCAAAAGATCAGTGTGTACTCTGAGACTTCTAACTGGGTCACATGGCAGGCTCTCTTTTGTTTCATAGTCTTACTGTCACATGATCTATATCTTTTTTTGTTCTTTTCCTGGTAATTTCAGTGAATTCTCCATATAAATCTTAGTTCATTAATTCTCTGTTAGGCTGTGCCTCATTCTGCCTTAGTCTATCATATCATTTTAAATTGTCCTTATATTTGTAGTCTAGAATTCAGTCTTGTTCCTTTTAATCTGTTTAGTCAATTTGATATTCCCTTATCTATTCATCTTTTAATCCCTTAAATCAATCTTTATGCTGACACTTTCACTGCCATCCAGGTGGGCTTGTGATTTTGCAGTTTGTTGTTTATGCTGAACATCATCTATGGTGGCTTGTTTTCTTTCTTTTCCTTGTTCATGATTCTTTCATTTTGAGCTTATTCTGTTAGAAATTAAATATGTAGAAAATATTCCTGGCTTGGGTTTTAGTATTTATGTTACCTGCTGTCAGGTGGCTGAAAGAATTATCAACATAAAATCACTTTAAAATATATCTTTGCCTTGGGGTGAGACTTGAACTGCACAAACAGGACACCCTGTAGCCCTAAACTTTCCAGAATGCCAGCTTCCTCCTGTAGACCCCAACTAAGACTCAAGACGAACAGGTAACCCTCTCTTAATGTTTGCTTTTCACCCTTTGAGAGAATCACCCTTTGAGATTCTCATTCAAGCATCTCATACTAGCACCAGGCTATGCCCTGTCCATAAGAAGTCAAAGAATCATGCAGAAAATCAACAAAGATAAAAAAACAAAGACAAACAAACAAACAAAAAACCAACCTGTTCTCAGGGAAAACCAACTCCAGCATGCTTCCTGATCTCAAGGGCATTACACTTCTTTAACTTCTCTCTCTCCCTCTCTCTCTCTCTCTCTCTCTCTCTCTCTCTCTCTCTCTCTCTCTCTCTCTCTCTCTCTCTCTCTCTCTTTCTTTCTCTCTCCCTCTCTCCCTCCCTCCCTCCCTCCTTCCCTCCCTCCCTCCCTCTGTCCCTCTTCTTTTCTACTGCAAGACATACTAAATGAAAAAAATTACATACTATGTGCATCTGGGGGTTGAACTGAGAGGCTAGGCTATATAAAATACAGGTTGAATGTGATAAAATATGTGATGGTACTTTATCCCCTTTAAATCGGTACATTTTGAGAATACTAATGATTATGCTACAGCACATACAATCATCTCACAGGAAACTGCACCTAGGGATCAGGAAATCTCATGTATAATTCAGAGTCTGCAGCTAACAAACACTGCATATCACCTTTCCTGCCTCAGTACATACAGAAATGATGACAGTGATAATTTCCAACTGCTGCTGAGACCCTCAGCCAAGACAGGTAAGTACAGAGAGGTCATGACCCCTGACCCTCTCACACATGGAACAATTACCCTTTTACATTTTGACATATGGATTATGGAAACTACAAACTCAGGCTTAAAAACTATGCAAATCCCCAGACAAGGTAAAATTACACTTTAATTCCTTTTAATGAGAAGATTCTAGAACTGTTATTATTCACATTTTTTTAAACCAACATTTAGCCTAGAAGGTAATGCTTTTTACTAAATAATAATAATAATAAGATTCTTGCATCTGTAATGTGCCTGACATTACAGTAAATATTTTAAATAAGAGAGAGAGCATTACTGACTCCTTATTGAAGAGTTTGAAGAGCCAAATTAATATAAAATACTTGAAACAGCTCCTTATATATATTAAAGAAATTGGACACTGGTACCCATTCTATTGGTGATGTTGGTAGTAGATGATGTTAGTGATGGTGATGATAGGGATAGGAATGGACATGATGATGGTGATCGTGGTGGTTTTGCCAACAGTGAGAACTAAAGTTTAAAACGAGACTATTGTTTCCTCAACTGAAAGTTATGAAAATAAAAGAAAAACTCAAATTCAAACACATGAAAGGTAATTGGAGGATGGACAGGGGCATTTTTATTTTGTGTTGTAGAAAGGAATCTGTGCCTATATGATATCAATAGCTTCAAGTATGCACACCGTTAATGCCTTGTTCTGGATTATCTCTCCAACCCAGGTGGCACCTGAAGGACCACAGAGTTGATCCCAGCAGACACCAACTAGACTCAGTGCTCTAAGACATGTCTGGGCCCAGGACATGAGAAATGAGTGGATGGAAATGTAATGAGAGAGGCACAGAAGGAGGTCTCAGAAATACGACTGGGAAGCTGAGCTCCAGAATGGCTGGCTGTCTTGTCCCCTTTCCTTCCGATCCAGCTGGGTGGAGCTGAGAGGAAAGGCATCTTGGCTTTGGGATGTTATCTCTGCCTTTTCAGAACATTATTGCTCTGAATCAGGTGGAATGTAAAGATTCAGCCGCTCTCCCTGCATCAGTGTGTGTGGCCTCAGGCAGTATGAATACTGGTATTTCTCTTCCACATCTGACATAGGCAGATACTGGGGCTCCAGGTCAGGTCCAGACAAGTCCTGCAGTCATGCACTGCTCTTGTACAATATACCCTCTGTGATGGCAAAATCTAATAAAAGGTCACAGACTGCTTCTTGGGACATAAGAGAGTAGATCCATAGCCCTAGTGAGATTGACTGGATGCCAGTCACACTCACTGGGACTCACCAAGCAGTAGCAGCCCCAACCAAAAGCAGAACACAGATTTAACCCTCAAAAATCTGGGAACTAACACCTGTGGGTGCTTGTAGCCAGACATAAAATGCTCACAGTAATCACTGAACCTAAAAGAAACTGATGATTCTGCTGCCCAAGGGGCAATTTTAAGCATCGTGGCTTTTCGTGCAGGAGGAAGTATCTGAAGCTCACTCCTTAAGTCAGTACACATCAGGCTTCTCACCAATGGGACACCTGAACCAATGTCACACATTCATCTCTTAGCATATGCATCTTGAGTCTGGCTTCTTCATGTCTTCTCTTTTTTCCCCCACAGTGAATACCACAGCCCCCAAACAAAACCCTTCAAACATTGTCAACAGGCATCTAAACACCATTTTAGACCTCATATGATATATAATTATTATTTACCTACTCTGAAGCTTTAAAAATATGCTTATGGTGAGGCTTTTCAATATGTCCCTGTCTGGTAACTCTAAGTCCTCTTAATGAAAGCTCAGCTTTATTCACTGCACCCTCCTAGGTCAGGGCCTATGTCTAATCCCAGTCTCTAATCAAAAGCTTTCTAAAGGCTGGGGAGTAGCCTTTAGAAAAGGGGGTAGTCTAAGTGGGTAGACTGCTAGTCCAGCATTCATAAGGCCCTGGGTTTCTATCCTCAGTAGTATGCAAACAGAGAAGAGTAGCACACATCTGTGATCCCCGCACCTGGGACATGGAGCCACGAAGAACAAACATTCAAGCTCATCCTCAGCTAACCCCAAGTTCAAAGCCAGACTGGACTACCTAACAGTCAGTCTAGACAGAAAAAGGTCTTGACCTTGTCAGGTATAGCTGTATGGATGTGAGACTCGTAAGTGAGAGGCCTGATGATGGGCAAGCAAAACCTTAGTGGATAAATTAGTGAATTAACAGATGAACTGATACCATCCCACCACCACAAACAATTCAGACTCCCTTAGGCCATCCATCATATTTCCTCTTTAAACATTTTTATTAATGTTATTATTCACAAACCATCAACTCCTTCTATAATAAGCAGAGGCTGATGATCTTTAGCAACCATGTGTGTGGTTGTGAGTCAGTCTCAAGGCCCGGGTCAAAAACACTGTTTACCATGGCTAACCATCACCATTCATCAAGTACTACTTCAGTATCTTAGCTGGCTGTCAGCTCAGGCTCTTAAATCCTCAGTTCGCTCTCTATTTCTATAATCCTTCAAATGGCTTTGTCTTTCTTATCTGATGTCTGTGAGCAGCACGTCACTTAAGACACAAGCTTTCTTTTCTTAATATTTACTGTCAGTTGTCACCCAGTTCTTCCCTTTGCCCATTCACATTCCAGTCGGACTTCAGTATAGTTTTCCCCTCAGGATTATCAAGAAGTTCTAAGGCATGATCCCACTCAAAAGTACCCTCTTGATTAATATCAATTTTGTTCAATGATTATTTGTCTTTTGGTTCTTTATTCTTTTGTAATTTTATAGCTGTATATGAAGTACTTTAATCATATTCATCCACCATTTTCCTTTCTATCCCATTCTATTCCTACAAAAGCCCTTGTTCTTCCCACCAAGTGTCTTATGTGTGTGAGTATGTGAGTGACCCACTGTATCTAATTAGGATCATTTGCCTTAGCATGGTCACAGGTTATTTACTGGAGCATGGTCAGCTTAACTGTGGCTATACTAGTGAAGAAACAGACTCCCTATATCCCAGCAATTACTACCCACAAAGGGTACCTCAGGAAGGGGTGGGGCCCCATGATCTTGTCTCCCAACCACAACAGATTGTTGACAAATAATAAGCCAGTACTATACAGGTAAATGCAGCTATAGTGGACTCTGGTCTAGAAGACAGCCGGTTCCATATTTTTCCCTATCACCCAGCTTGTTCATCTTTGCCACACACTCTTGCATGCAGTTCCCTTGGAGGAGATTCTATAGATAACTTGTTTGGGGCTCAGCACTCAACAGTCACTTATTCTCAGCACTTTGGACAGTTATTAGTCACTACCTTAGCTACCACATACTGCCAGGGGAAGCTGCTCTGACCAAGGCTGAGAACAGTACTAATTATAGAGATAAACATAAATATTTAGATGGCAGATTGACAACATTTGCATATTACAAAAACATCATTGGTAAGCTCCCCCACAAAGACCTAGGACCTCTTCAGACATGTAGGGAAAGGGGAGTCCTTATGCACTCTCACTGAGAGAGTGAACTGGTGCAGTAATGATGAAGATCAGTATAGAGATTTCTCAAGAAGCTAAAAATAGAATTATTACCTCATCAAGCTGTACCACTCCTGGGTATATACCCAAAGATAGCCACAAAGATACCAAGGCATTCATATTCATATTCATTGTGCTCTCTGTTCACAAAAGGAGGGGTCAGAATATTAATCAAAACTAAAGATAAATTAAAACACATTTTACAAAAACATACTACTTTATAAGCTAATTTTAAAATATTTTTTAAAGATAGAAAGACTGAGAACTGAAGTAACTACTACAGCAAATAATGCTGTCCCAGAAACCATAGCTATAAAACAAATCCCCTGCTGACATGTATGGGATACCTCCCTCTAAGTTGTTGGCCAAAGAAGCCTGGTGGGACTCAGAATTAATATAGCACTACTGTTGTAGTGCTGCTATTGCCCTTGGTGCCCCCGGGAACCAAATGTCTAGACCATACTTCTGAAGACACCACACACTTGGTTGTAAGCCTTAGAGAAATCAAGCTGGGAGTGAGCTGAATGCTAAGTTTCAAAATGCAAGGTAGTGCTATGCAGGCTACTAAAGAAAGAACAGCCATCAATAGTCTTATCTACTTAGAAACTCTATGAGCTACAACAGCAGCCCACCAAGTACATCGTGTCCACTGTGCAACAATGGCATGGCTGTTATGAAGATAACCAACTGCTTACTGGATTAGAGACACACTTCTCCAGAAAGAAATCATGCCTGGCATTCTAAATGTGGTGGTCCTTTTATTTTTATGGACTTAGAAGATACAACTTAATCAAGAAAATAAAAAGTTTCTGAAAAGGCATAAAAAGTAAGAGCTTTGTTTCCTCGGGGTTGCCTTTGCTCCGAATGCAAGGCAACCCCAGTATACTGGATCAATAAAAACCTCATGCTAATTTAAAAAAATAAAAGCACAAATAAGTAAATAAACAAGCCACTGGTTACATTTTTTGAGGGGGGTGTGTGTTTTGTTTTGTTTTATTTTGTTTTTCGAGACAGGTTTTCTCTATGTAGCCCTGGCTATCCTGGAACTCACTCTGTAGACCAGGCTGGCCTAGAACTCAAAAATTTGCCTGCCTCTACCTCCCAAGTGCTGGGATTAAAGGTGTATGCCACCACTGCCCGGCTATTTTACTTTTTTTAATAAGTGTATTTTGAGTCTTTGAAACTATTCTGAAATTAGTTAGTGACATCTTTTCTCTAGGATTTGTTCAAATATCTAAAACATCTTAAATATCAAATCTGCTTTTCATAGACTTCTTCCATCATGTCTTCTAACATACAATTAGACATATACATATCAATTGAACCTTTACAATAATCATAAAGATTACTATCCTCAATTTACAGTTTAGGGAGATGAGACTAGGAGTTTGTATATCCAAAGTATACAGGCGTAAGTGACAGTTACAATCTGACTCTAAAGCTCTTGTTAGAACCACTGAGAAAATAATTCTCCTGACATTGAAATACCCGAGGCCACAAAGAACCCCAGCAATAATACTCTTCCCAATATAATCCTTCTTGGAGAAATTGATCTAATCAGAAATCAAAATGCCAAGCCTTATAGACATGTGCTACAAGTATCTATTCCTCTCCATAAGCAATAGTGAAGGCATCATAGCACCCCCTAGGAGCATAGAAAGCAACAGGACATTTTAGCCCGCCTGGCTTCACTTATGTTGTATCATTATAGCAAACAGACCACTCACTGCCCATTAACACTCCTCTCCATTCCAGCCTCAGAAGCACCTCACAGCTTACCAGTGAAAGCTGAACCTTTGATCACACTCTCAAACCTGAGTCTCATCGGCTCTTCCCATCTATCTGTGGCACCTTCATCTACACAAGCCAGAGAAACAGAAGTCATGTTAGCCCTCATCTCTGGAAAACTAGCCCTCCTGAGTCCCATCAGTTTCATCTTTATGTGTGTATGTATGCATGTATGTGCATGTGCACATACTTATATATACATATAAATATACATTGCTTTGAGGACATGGGATCACACTTGAGGGGTTGCATGTATAAGGAAAGCACTCTAACACTGAGCCATACCTTGGTCCTTCTTCCATAAATATATCATCAATTTATCTGCTTCTGGACCTCTTCACAGCTATAATAATGAAAATCTCCTCCCCAGTCTACAATCCTCTCTTAAACGGAAACCATCTCATCTGCCTTCCTGCACCGCCCCCTGCCTTCTCTAATTTATTCTTTACAGGATGCCATGTATCTCTACCCACCTTACCCCTGCCACTGCCAGTGCCCTTTGTCCCTTCCCTCCCTTCAAAATCTTGCAAGGGCTTTTCATTTTACAAAATCCTTAATACTATCTTCTCTCCATTCTTTTAACTCTTCTAGTATTTTTAAAAAATTATTATTTGTTGTAGCTGATAACCATTTTGGTTTTTTTTTTTTAGTTTTGTTTTGTTTTGTTTGTTCATTTTTGAAGCATGCCCCTTATATCCCAGGCTAACACCTTGTGTAGTGGAGAATGATCCCAAGTACTATGATTACAGGGCCACACTCAGTCTGTGCAATACTGGGAACTGAACCCAGATCTTTCCATACTTGACGTAAGCTCTTTACCAACTAAGGGGAAACTTCCACCCTTCCTCTAGCAGTTGCATCTTTTTTTTTCCTAATTCAAGGGCTTTACAAAGCCATTCTCCCTGATATAATAACTCAGCCTTCAAGTTAAGGTTAATTATATCCTACTCACTGGGCAATAGGGGACCTTGGTCAAAGGGGGGAGTATTTCAATTAAACAATGAGTAAATTATGACCCTGTATTACATAGCATGAGGTTTATTGATAGTAACAATATATACCAGAAAGTTTCTGAAAATGTTCATGGAGAAGTTGTCACTGAGCACACAAAAATGTGAGTAAGATGATAAGTATGTGAGGTCATTGATAGACTAACTAGATTGGTTTAATAACTTTATAATGCACATACATGTCAAAACACCATGGTGTAAATCTCTAAGTCCACACACAATTTATGATCAATTATACCAGAATAAAACTCAACAATAGGTTTTTTTTAAATGGAAAGAAAAGGAAATCGGTCACCCCTCACTCACATTCAGGGGAACATTTCTTATTTCCAAAATAAGAAATTTCTTATATCCTAAATTAAACAGCATTATTCTCTCACAAGATACTGTGACTTTGTTTGTAGCAGTTATCACAATGACTAATTATGGGATTATTTTTTCTTTTATTAGTAGATGCTTATCCCACCCCACCCACCCCACCCCACCCACCCACCCCACCCCCATAAGACACTTCCCTCAATAAGGAAAAGGACCATGCAGATTTGCCCACCTTCTGGCTAAGACAATAACACAATGTACTGTAGGCATTCAGCTGATACTTATTCAGTTATTCACTAAGTCCTCATTGTCTTCTCAAGCTAGACTTGAATGTGTTTTTAAGATAAACAAGATGAGTCTGGAGAGGTTAACTGCATCTCCTACAAAGACAGAATACCTAAATATGTGCATATGTGCATACATACACGCCAGTAGAAGAAATGGTTATAAACACAAATATGACTCCTAATTCCTCCCACCGCCCATATGACTGACCAGCCATCATTTTCATCATCAAGGGAAATTCAAGGAACACCAAGCCTGGCCTGGAAAAACCAACACTCCATCAGCCACTGGCATTTCCCAGTGGGTGAAACACCTGCACCTTCCCAAAAAAACCAAACCTTGCTTCTTGCTTTAAGAAACACGCCATCATTTTTCACCACCTGGAGACTTAACATGAGAAGGGAAAGAACTTGCCACTCTGTAGAATGGTTGGTACATGAGAGGGTGAAATAGCAGGATGAAAGAGCACTGATCTGGAGACGCCAAGTAGCTGAAATGAGCAACCACTCTGAGAAAGGCACATGACCTGCTGGGATGCAGCTGGAAGTTTCACTCAGGACACACACCTGTGTTTAATTCCCAGCAAAGTACCATTCATCCAGCCAACAAAAAAACTAAGTAAACTAAGCCATCCAGCTAACAAAAACAATGCATCTACCCAGTTACTGTGCTTGGCAACGGAGGCATCACAAATACCACCAGAAACCCAAACACAAAGCAGCAAACGCCCATGACATGTTCAAGGTAATTAATGCGGGACCATAAATACTAGATGACTCATACTTTTCTTATGGAGAGGTGAGAAAATCTGGACTCACTCTGTGGCCCCACATCTGCATTTCTGTAATAGAAACACTAGCAAGCCAATCTGGTCTCTTTTAAACTGTTTTCCTTCATTATAATGAAGCTCTCATACTGCCACTGTCCAAATTTCTCTCTTTCTCTCTCTTCATAATTATGATAACATTATTCATTTTTCTTGCTTCACCTCTGGCTTCTGCCACCAGATGATGGACAGCATCTGTGTGCTTTCTCCTGTGACTTTATCTACAATAGAGACAGACCAGACCTGACCCCAGGCTTTGCTGAGATGGCTAAAGACTGGCTCCATTAAAACAATGGTTGGCAACCTTGCTAATGCTGCACCTTTAATACAGTCCCCATGTTGTGTTACCCCATCCCCCAGTAATAAAATATTTTGTTGCTACTTCATAACTGTAATTTTGCTACTATAATGGTATGTTTCCTGATGGTCTTGGGTGACCCCTGTGAATGAGTTGTTGGACACCCCCTCAGAAGGTCATGACCCACAAGTAGAGAAAGACTGCCATAGAGGGACACATAGCTTGCCCCAGATCTCCTGCCAATAATGCACTCCTCATGAGCAAGCTAGGCAGTTTACCTTTGAGTTGTGTACCTGCACAATCAGAACACATATTCCACAACCCTCTACCCTATGTCAAATTCCAGGAAGTCTATACCTCTCCCATTCCCAACTACTTGCCCAACCTTGTAGTTCACACAAAGAGCAACAGTGGGCTGGTCTGTGTGCCTCAGGGCTAGAGTCAGCACCATCCACCAACTGGTTAAGAGAGACGCTTTACCAAGATTGAGGGTCCTTAAGGGACCCCACAACCAGAATACATGTTACAAGAAAAACCAGAGCCCTGGGGGATGAAAAGATCCTCTAGCCTTTTGTGGGCACACCAAGGAGTGCCAATAGGAGAGAACTATCAAAGGAGAGTGGGCTCCACTCTCCACAGGTTCTGCCTTAAAAGCACTTAGTTCCTTCTGAAATCATCAACACTTAACTGCCTTCCTGTCCAAGGCAGCCTAACCCTAGTTTCCAGTCTTCCCTCTGGATCAATGGACCTCGTTCTGGGCCTGTCAGAGACCTTTACTCAATAGAGCACTTCCATGCGCACTAAACTCCTGTCTTCTATAGACAGTATTGTCCTTCAAGTTCCTCTGCCCACAGCACAGCAGCTGCGTGGCAGCCCTGTCTTCAGGGTCCATGTTAGCTCACGTCTGCAGAGTCTTGATCTGACCCATCTGTCAACACACAGAGAACAACCCCCTGCCATGAAACCCTGCCAGTTCTTTTGTGTGTGCGCAAGCCCACATGCTCACTAAATGCCTCCTTCCCAAATTGCTTTTCACCTCTAATACCCTGAAGTCATCTCTCTAAGATCATTTCAATTACAAACCCACCTGAAATGATCAGGAAGCGTGGGAGTAAAACTCATGTGATAACAGGATTCTTCGGGAGGATTTAATTGAAGAGCATAAAATCTTAAATAGTACAAATAATCTCAGCTAATTTCGGTCCAGGCCAGATGACAAGGCAAGTGAGCATGAATTAAAATTACCGATAAACACATTTGGAACAGATGTCGGAAAGAACTTTCTTCCAACACCCAAAGTCATAAACATGAAGTGAAACCCTTCAAAGTCGTTGGCGATGCTGAAGATACAATTAGAGCTGGTTATGAGGGAAATAAAACTCTGAGGAGTATGGTGAAGGTGCCAGGATGGGCCAAATGATTGGTGTGTTTTCCTGGAGCAGTCTTGAAAATGCACGGTCAAGATTACTAGCTTTTTGGTTGATGTTGTTCAGCCTTTGACTGAGAGTACCAGAAATCCATGGGCAATACTTCCTGCTGGGTCTACCTTCAGTCTTACATTGCCTTCTTCCAGGAAGAAGCATAGCTACCACTCTACTGTCCACTCCATCTCTCCACCTAGTGACCACACACTCTAAGGTGATAGGCCTTTTCTACAGCCATTACTTCAAACAATGAGCATAAACAAGCTTTCATGGGTGGCTCTGAAGCATCAGAAAAAAAAAAAAAAGCACCAGTGGTCAGTCAGGGTGACTGAGGCATGCAGACCCAGGAACAGCACAGAGCTCCCAGCTGTGCCCATCATGTTTGATCCTATGCATGTGTCTTCCTAAGCTGCCCTGTGGTTCTTTTCCGAGGTCTCTTAGCTACACCAAGATGCAGTCCATTCACTGAATCCTGTAAATTGAGCTGCCTGTTCACTCGGTTCCTTTATCTTCCTTAAAGGCAGAGGAAAGGGTCCGCAGGATTGCAGTATTTGACAAACCCAGGATTGAGAAAAGCAAATTGTCCAAGCTGGTCTAAATTCTAAGTCAGCTGATGCACTGAACACTACAGATCATGACACATTGTCATGCTTCACTGTAAGGTCTCAGATTCAAATTCTACAAAGACCAAAAACAAAAATTCCTCAATTGTAAAACAAAGGTCTGTATCTTTCATCTTGATTAGTCATGAGAGTGGGAGCAGACATAAATGAGAATGGGTATCACTAATGACCAAACAAAGGAGTTATAACTTGGAAATATAAGTTACAATTCAGAAAAAGGTTTTTTTAAATACTATTGCATTCATGGAGTATATTATCCAGTGCTAAAAATTGTATCATCTTGAACGTAAAAAACATACAACAGCCCCCCCATAATCAGAAGGTCGGCCCTGTCCCTTATATTGAAGATCATAGTATGTGATTATTTAAAACAATGTTATTTATTAAGTTGGCTATTTTTATGGTCATCACTTAAGCACTGGAGAAGGAAGACAGTTCTCTCCAGTGCCCAGACTATGCTCCTTGGATAAGGTGGCCTAACAGACTTAACAAAAATAAATCTTGAAAAACATCAAATTTTCAAAACATGAGAACAGCTTTAATTCAAACTTCTAAGGAATGACATCTCAGACAACATCTCTCAGCATACAGACATGACACTCTCAGTGAGACAGAGATGGTAAAAATGTCCATTCAGAAGCTCCTCTACACAAGCGTATAGAGAACACAGCCACTTGGGTTTTCGTGACCAGTCACTCCAGGGTAGCAGAAGACATGTGGCCACAATTTCCATGGAGCCAACCCTGGAGAGAACACACTTCTCCTTATCAGACATCACATGTGTATTTGGATGACTGCAAGAGACCTCAGTCCACAAAGCAAACAAAGAAGCCTTCCCATATGTAGGATAAAACCTGATTTTATATGGTGCTGGAGAAAAAGCGGTTGAGACCACTGTCTGCTCCTGGAGAGGACCCAGGTTCAATTCCAAGCACTAGATGATGACTCACAACTATCTATAATTCCAGTTCTAAAGAGCCTTATTCTGGCCTCTGTAGGCAATGCATGTACGTGCTGCACAGATATGAAGATAATACTCCGACACAAATAAATCTTTTTTATTTTAATTAATTTACATAGATATTGACTCATTTCTGCCTTTGTATGCTTTATGTTTTGAGGAAGTGGGATAAGAAAAACTGAATTCTTTTGCCTTAGACAAAAGTTCCTGAAAACCATGTCTTGTTAAAAAGGTACTAGTTCAGGCCCCTCTTCATCTAAGACCCCACCCAGAAAACATTAACATAGCAGGAAAGGTGAAAAACAGTGTTTGTCAGAACTGTGTGAGATTATTGTGCCATCTCTAAATGAGCCCTTAAGGGACAAATCAGAACTCGGAGAAACTGAGTCAGATTCACAGTTGAGTGTAGTTCAGGACAACAGTTGTTGAGTTCGTCTGGAAAGATCATGTAAGCTGTAGGGCTTTGTGGGGAAGTCATAGACCCTATCCTGATCATGATGTTCCATTTTGTGGTCACAGGATGTGGTCACCAGGACCAAAGACATGGGCAAGTAAGCTCCTATTCTGAGACTCTGGGCTCCTGTCCTCAAAAGGAAGACATAATGACAATGGGAGGTCATTAGTCAAAAACAATACTTTTTTCTGGAACATTATTAATGAATATGGCCAGCCTCTATGCTGAAGGGCTAGGGGTGAGTGGTATAAGGCAGGCGGGGATAGAAAAGAGTTAAATGTAAGATGACCTGAGCTAAGTATCAGACCACTGGATTGCTTTTCTTAACTCAAAAACATCAGAGTTCAGTCAGCAGGGCTCTAGCTAACTGGGTATTTGACAATGTGAGGGGTTGGGGACAGGGACAGATTCTAAAGAGTAGCTACTATCATTTTCTAGTATGAAGAAAATTTTATTAGCGTTTAAGGGGAAAAATCTCAAAAGCAGGGAAGCTATAAATCTCCACAGCTGCCCAGAGGGAAAGAACAGAGGATAGAAGAGAAAAGGTCGTGAGTGCAGGCAGCCTGAATGAAGGTCACTGTCATGGCAGCCAGGAGCCACATAGTGGTGCAGCTAAGAAAGAAGTCCAAAGTACTATTGAGGAAAGCATGCTTAAAGCAGAGACAGTAGGAGAAAAACAAGACAAGTTACCCTTTCCAGGGTACTTCAGGACCGTGGGCAGACTCATAAAGCCCAGTGGCCATCATTCTGTAAGATACTGCAACAGGTTAGGAATTCTGGGAATGATAAGTACAGTATGCCATTAAAGACTGGTTAGTCTATCTACCTCTTTAGCATGGCTTAAGGTGAGCTACTTTCCTCAGGGTGGTTCCTGGGCCAGGTGACTGGGCTACCCAGCTGAAATGTAAGCTCTCTACCCAAGCCAAACATTGACCAGATTTCCCTTAATGGACTCTTATCGCTGAATAACTATGATTTAAACTAGATTAGCTTTTAAGATTTTGAATCAATTCTAGAGTCTCCTAATCCGACTAATTCCCCCTGAGTGAAAACTTCATAGTAGAAGAAATGCTTGAAGACATAAAATGAAATTTAGTGAAGAAGCAGATTCCAGAAAGAGGAAGTAAGGCAAGTTCTGTCCCATCAATTAATTAGCAGTCAAGTATCACATAGCTGTGCAAGATAAATAAAATGTCAAGAGAAGAGCTGGAGAGATGGATCAATGGTTAAGAGCACTGGCTATTCTTGCAAAAGACCCAAGCTCACTTCCCAGCCCCCACACAGCAGTTTACAAACATCTTAGCTATAGTTTCAGGGAACCCGACACCCATCTTCCGACTTCTGCAGGTAACAGTCATGTTCATGGCTCACAGGCTTATATGCCACCCAGATACTTGTACACATAAATAAAATAAAATAAAATAAAATAAAATAAAAGTAAATAAAAATGTCTTTTAAGAAATCAGAAATTTTAAGTCAGAAGACGTAAAAGCACATAGGGATTAATTTGCCATACTTCCCAAGAAACCCCCTCCACTGCATCCTTTCTGAATGGCAACTCCGGTTCTTGTGGAAGATGCAGAATTCAGAACACAAAAGAAACTGTCACCTAGACAAGCACTGCCAGAGAAAGCCATCACCCTCTTCCTCCAGACATTTCCTAGAAGAGCAGAGAGCATGCACGGAAGAAAAGCCCCCAGCTCTACAATCTGTCCCCTATGAAGTCTGTCCCCTGCCTCTTGTTCCTCTACACCTGAACCAGGTTTGGCAAAAGCCACCCACAGTGATTCCAGCGGGAGCCTCTGGTGCCTGAGGGAGCTCCAGCAGCCCTGCTGATGAAATGTGTGAGCTCTAGACATCCAGAGACACCTATTGTAAACTGGGTCAGAACAATGAAATTCCTCTCGAGTTTCTGTGCCCTAATCAATGTTTCTGCTCTAATGAAGCCATTAATCAGAAAAGATCTGCATAAACAGAGGCCCACTTGGCAACTCAACAAATAGCTAGTGATGGATTTTGCATTAAATTATAAGACCTACCTAACAACCTTATTGGTTCCCAATAAATGCATCTCTCTGAAAATTCAACTCAATATGTAGGTATTTCTAAGATCTCCCAGCTGCAAATAAGCTCCTTGTCATATGTTCAACGGTTCTTCCCTCTGAAAAGAGACATATCCTCCCGAGGGTTATGACTCAAAAGATTCTAGAAGTTACCTAAATTCACAAAGCTCAAAAACTCATGAAACTTCATAGGCTTAGACAGCTCAGGAAGGGTGACTCCTTCGCCATGCTCCTGTGAGTAACCCATCAGCCATGCTTCTGTAACTCACTCCAATAAGCTCATTGGTTCACCAAGATAGACTTGGGTGGAATTATTTCTTCAGGCTGTCTTCTTCAATGTCCTATCTAGACTGGGCAGATGTTTGTTTTCAACCCTCCAGAAAAACATCATGGAGAGTAGAGGTAAATGAGTCAGGGCTCATACACAGAGGGCAGAGCTATCATGTCCCTGATTCTACACATATTTTTTTTTTAGAGCAATGAGATTTTTTTATAGCACAACTCTCTCCTGACCAACCACTGAGAGTAATCAAAACTTCAGATGAGAACACATCATAATAATGTACATTTTCCATATAAATCAGAAGGTGCTGGGTATAGAGTTAGCGAATCAGGACCTGCTCCCAGGAGTCCCTAGAAATACTTTTGGACACAGCTGTGCCCACTCCTATACCTATACCCCAGCTTCCTTTTGTGCACAAGAGCGGGGTTAAGAAGATATAATAGAAAACTAGTCTGCTAAAGCTAAAATATTTACTCTATAGCTCTTTATAGTAAGAAAAATGTTGCAAACCTTTTCTAGAATAAAAATAAAGGAGGAGGAAGAGGAGGAGGAGGAGGAGGAGGAGGAGGAGAAGGAGAAGGAGGAGGAGAACTAAGTATCAAGTATCAAGAACTAAGTTAATCTATTAGATTGCAGGTTTTCTTTAACTCAGAAAGCACCAAAATTCAGTTAGGGAGGCGCCACATTAGTGTAAATTATAGAACATGAGGTGCTTGAAACAGGCAGAGCTATGAAATAGTGACTATGATTTTTAACTGTATTCATGGGTTAAGATGTTTAATAAATTCTAGGTTCTCCTAACCCACCTAATTCTCCCTGAGTGAGAACTTCAGGAAAGAATCAATTTATGAGCTAATGACTGAACAGATAAATTTGGAAAAGAAAGAGGAGCCAGAAAAAGAAAACAACTCCTGCCTAAAAATTAACTAGCAAGCATACTTATTTGAAGTCATTCTGGCCCGTGGATGAGGCAGGGAGGAACACTGCTAAGCCGTACTCAGTAAGAAAATGTAATAATGATGGTAATGGTTGTTATTACAGGAACTATCATTTGCTTTAATAGAAAAACTACTGCTTATTGGATGTCTGGCGCATGCTGGGCCTTCTGCTCTGTGCTTATACATTTTCACATTTAATCTTCACAGCAGTCTTATGAGGTGGGTACTATTATTATCCTCAGTTTACAACTGAGGAGACAATCTCAGAGGAAGGTAAATGGGCTCTGCAAGTTTCTGAAATCAGGGTGGAGTGAGCAAGGCAAGCTGTCTCACACCACTCTTCATCAAACCTTCATGGCCACCACCAGCCCCACCCAGAAGCCCCTACTTGTCATGCCCACTTGCCATACCCACTCACCTCGGCAGACCCTGCAGCACTGATTCTCTGGAAGAATATGATCCTTCTCTGAGCAGTTCAAAGCAGGGCAAGCTTCTGTGATTTTTACCAAGACTCCACCCTAGAAGACAAATACCAGGAAAGAGTTAGTTCATATGGAAAGCCCATTGCAGGCACTTTTAATGTTCCTTATTATCAGCTTGCAGAGGTAACCACCTAGATGCTAAGAGCATTCTTGGGAATTTCACTAAGAAGAACAATCTTGCAAGTCAAATTGATGAGTCCAGCGAGAGAAATCAGGCTTCCTTTCTATATCAAAATAGCCTGGGTTTCTACAAGTGCCATTTGTTTTTTGTTTTGTTTTTTTTTTCTTTAAGTCACATTTTTCAAGGCAAAAGGATGCCCACAGGGATGTACTGATAATTTTCCAGCAGCTGACTGCTGCGTTCGGAAGTATCCTGTGCCAGATACTGAGTTCTCTGCTATAAAACGTAACAGTTCATGTTGTGCAACCCAGGTCATGTATAACAGGCTTTTGTGAAGCAATTCCAGCTTCCACAGGCCACAGCTTTGTCATTAGACATCAACAGGATGGCTTCCTAGTTCTCGGAGGACTTACAATTCAGGTGGAAAGTTCCTAAACTAGGAACGCTAATACAGTACAGAAATTTGTTTTAACATGTGTTCTGATAAAGGAAATGTAATATGCTACAGAGAATAGTTAACTCTGCCTAGGCAGGGAGAAATTATGAAGGGGTCATGTTGGAAGGAACTTGACTAATTGTATAAAGAAAGAGACTTTACAGGTCAAGACAGTAGACAAGGCACATGGACATGAAAGAACATCAGTCAGATGAAAAAATAGATTTCCTCTGGCTGTAAATAACATAACTTACAACAATGTTGTTAAATATTCAACTGTCCCACACTCTTGACATCAATGATCTAAGGTCCTCCTGATTGGCATGATCAGTGTCTGCATTTAGTTCTATGCAGAATTTTTAAAATAGGCCCATTGATTACTTTCTTTTAAAAGGCTGAAGAGATTCTCACTTTAATGCATTTAGGTTTTTCTCTCCCATCCTTTGCAGGATGTTTAAGACAATTAAGAAGAGGAGTCTCAATTTAGGACAAAAGTCAGTCCCAAACAGAGGTAGGTAGGAGACAGGACAGAGCTACACAGCCGTGAGAAAAGGAGAGACAGGCACTGTGTTTCAAGTTTCCAAGAGAGATTCACTGTTCCTCTGACCACCCCACACCCTTCTCAGTTCTCTGGTTTGGCAGAAGGGACACTTATTTCTAGAGAAAAAAAAACAATTATGACACCAAACACCAAATAGAAATACAAAACACAAGGCTCTTGCTTGAGTAATCTCATGTTGGTCACGCAAAATGAGCCACAGACATCAGCTACTTGCCTTCCAGTAAGTTATCTGCAACATGCCTGTCTCTTCTTTCTTGAAGTTTCCCACCCAGCCAACCTTGTT
>NW_022196904.1:41209040-41223445 GCF_008632895.1 Mastomys coucha | reverse complement strand
CCCCCCCCCCCCGCCCATTCCATGAGCAACTGGCCTGTTACATTCACTCCTCTTTTCCAGCCAGATTCTATTCTCATTTCTCACGTAGCTGACAGTGGTCAGAGTCTAAGCATCAGGACTAAGATTGCTGTCGACATCTGAGTCAAACCAATTATTCTAAGGCAACAGAAGCTAAGTGCCTTGCTCTCTGGAACTGTACTGCATGGAAATGGAAATGAACAACTTATTATCAACTCCAATCCTATCATTCCTTAGTAAAATATAGGTTCTGGTGTATTGCCTCCAACATAGATGAAAAAAAGAACTGCTGAATACTTTTTATCCAAACTAGGCTCCCATCTCCAAGTTCTGGATGCTTTTCTAACACCCTGATGTTGGCTCACCTCTAACAGAGGGCAGATCAATCGATGCATCCATTTGGAAAGCTGGAAGCTACCTTCATTTCCACAGCCTAAAGCCTGTGGCTGAATAGTATGTGAGGCCTACATCTACAAAATGAACAATCTCTGAGATATGACTTATGCTCCACAACACCCAGTAGGTTCTAGTTATATGTGACCTTTTATCTGAATTCTTTCTTTGCTCAGGTTCTTCCCATCCCCTACCTAATGCATCCACAGTCTAATGGGTCCTACTGGGAGCACTTCCTGAACAGGTCATTCCTTAGTGCAGAGTCAGCTTCTAAGATTACCCAAATTAGAACAATTAATGTGTTTCACTATTCTATTAAAGCTGTTATCAAAATGCAAACTACTAAAGAACTCTGGGTGGTAGGATTTTAAATGATTTCTAGTTACTTCCTTGTATTTTCCCTCTAATCTAAAGTGTGTGTGTGTGTGTGTGTGTGTATTTCTTGTTTTTGCTAAATAATACTTTGAATGCCAGGGAAGAGTTCTTTTTTTTCTTTATGTTTTATTTAGGTATTTTATTTACTTACATTTCAAATGTTATCCCCTTTCCAGATTTCCTCCCCAGAAACCCCTTATCCTATCCCCCTCCTCCTGCTTCTATGAGGGTGTGCCCCCACTCACCCACCTACTCCCACCTCCCTGCCTTCCCATTCTCCTATACTGGGGCACTGAGCCTTCATGGGACCAAGGGCCTCTTCTCCCATTGATGCCCAACAAGGCCATCCTCTGCTACATATGCAGCTGGAGTCACGGGTCCCTCCATGTATAGTCCTTAGTTGGTGATTTAGCACTTAAAGAAATGTTCAACATCCTTAGTCATCAGGGAAATGCAAATCAAAACAACCCTGGAATTCCACCTCACACCAGTCAGAATGGCTAAGATCAAAAACTCAGGTGAAAGCAGATGCTGGTGAGGATGTAGAGAAAGAGGAACACTCCTCCATTGTTGGTGGGATTGAAAGCTAGTACAACCACTCTGGAAATCAGTCTGGTGGTTCTCCAGAAAATTGGACATAGTACTACTACCTGAGGACCCAGCTTTACCACTCCTGGGCATATACCCAAAAGATGTTCCAGCATATAACAAGGACACATGCTCCACTATGTTCATAGCAGCTTCAGTCCTTCTTAGAAGGGGGAACAAAATACTCATGGGAGCAAACACGGAAGACTTCTTAAAAGTGATCATTCATGATGTTTTCTTTCTATAAAAGGAGTTTGCTCTAGCTACTGATTATATCAGCTAACACTGCTTTTCTTTTAAAAAAATTCATTATATTTATTTACTTGGAGAGCATGCATGTGCCACTGTACCCGTGCACAGGTCAAAGAACAATGTGCAAAAGTCAGTTCTCCCACCACGTGTGTGATGGGAACTGAATGCAGGTTGCCAAGCTTGGCAGCAGGTTCTTTTACCTCTCCTGAGCTATCTCAAAGACCCAAAGCTGGGAATTCTAATCAACCCTTAATGTATTTAATAAATAAGACCCAATTCCAAAGTTTAAATAGAGACAGAACAACTGGTATATTTTTAAAATAACCTGAACTGTCTTTATTGTTGTATAAGTACATCTATACCCATTAGCCCTGGGAGAAACATTTTTCAATTCTATTTTGAAGATCCGTGCCAGTAAAACATAATCTGTCATTACTTTTAAATCTTCTTGATTGTTGTATGCTGTGACCTCTGCACTAAGTTCTGTGTTGGTGGAAAAACACAATTATTCTACTTTTCCTATTTTAGAGTAACTAACCTGCTCGGTACTCAAACGTAAACATTCCAAATCACCTCTCCAGTCTCTGACTCGAGTTTCTAACAACATATAAACATCTGCAAGTTGAAAACTGCCACTGTGCTGAAGAAATGTCCTAGAAAAGTTGATAATTGGGCAAATGGAAGCAAGACTATTAGGAGAGTTCCTCAACTTGGTTTAAAAATAATGTGCTAAGAGCCTGCTGTGAGATCATGTCTCCTAGTAATGTCAGAAGCTGCACCCATAACATTTCACCAACATGACTGCCTAAAGAGGAGCCTAATAAGGACAACACCAATAAACAGACCAAAGTGGACAGAGGAAACCCCACAAGGCCTGCATTCTACATGAAGACTCACACAATTAAGGAGTGCTGAGAGCAGAAGAAGTAGCCTCCCTCACAGAAGAGTAAACCAATTGTTTATCCAATGCCAAATGGTCAGCCCTGAACACACACATACAAGTAACATTACACAGACTGAGTGGGCTATTTTAAGGAATATATATATATATATATATATATATATATATATATATATATACACACACACATACATACATATATATGCAATAACAATTGATTAAAAAAAAGAGAACATGGATTTGAAAGAGAACAAGGAATGGTTATATTTGGGCAGTCTGGAGTGGGGAAAAAAAAGAAAGAAATCTTTCTATTATAGTCTTAAATTTTTAAAAACTAAAAAAAAAGAAAGAAAGAAACAAATGGTCTAGAAAATAATATTGTGGAGTGAAGAGACAGCTCAGTGATTGCAAACTTATGGTGTTCTTGCAGGGATCAGTTTGGTTGCCAGAATCCACACCACATGGTTCACAATTTCCTCTAACTTCAGCTCCAGCTTCAGGAGGTTAAACACCTCTGGCCTCTGAGTGTACCTGTCTTCACAGGCACATACACACAGAGACACATAAACAAAGCAAAAAATTAAGACAAAAGTTGTCTCTTACTCAATCCCATAAAACCAAAATGGGTAGAGAGATCCAGGTTGCCTTTCATTGATGGGGGAATCCTCATTTGAACCAAAGAACACAATCATTATTTGAGCAAGTATATACTCTTTTTTCTCAAGAGAGTATGTGCATCACTTTGAGTGACTTGGGGGGAAATTAATTTATTACATACAATAGAAGCCATACAATGTTGGGATTTAAACACTGAGAAAGACTACATAGGGCAGACCAGTCCCATCCACACCCACTGTCCTCTGTCCTTACTGACCATACTCATTAAACGGGCCTCTACATTCTTCTATGGCCTTATATAGAACTTTCTGTTATTGATTAATCAGTGTGTCCTAGCCTGACTGATTGTGTATCCTCAGTTATACTGAAAGGTAATCATGTATCTATGCTAGTCAATGTTGATGGTCAATTTGACAAGATTTAGAATGTTTCCTCTCAAGTGAATCTAGAGCCATTTAAGAGGAAAGTCCTTAGGATTATATAGATTAGATGGATTGTGTGAAGACATAACCTAACCTACGGTTGTACCATTCCCTGAGTGACTGAATTAGGGGAAAGTGAGCCATGCCAGCACTCACTTCTCTCTGCCTCCTCAGCAAGGATGTAACATGCCTTCAGTTCTAGCTGTCATGACTTCCCCCCATGATAACTCTGGAGGGAATACTAAAGATCAAGCAGAAAGAATGGAGCTGAAGGGTGAAGAGGTGAGCCACTAAAAGACATGGCCATTGCACTCATCAGCTCAGTGAAGCTGTGGCTACTAGAAGAAGACTACACAAGACTAGACCCATCAACCTTTCATCAGGGACAGGGAAGGGAGTCACAGGGCCCTGTTGCTGGGGGAGGGATGTTATTTCTTCAATGCTGTACCCACAGATAAGTTACCCCTCTTCCCATAAATAACTCCCCACCCACACTCATGCAAGCAACTCTAATTTAACTCTGGTTCCTACACACATTGAAAAGAAATGAAAGTAGGAGGCAGAATTTTTTCAAAAGAGAATGATATCAATAGGATAGGGTTGGGGTAACAGTGAGTGACAATGGATAGAACTTGTGGTATACATGTGTGAAACTTAAAGGATAAAAAATTAAAATATCTTTAATCTATGAACAAAGAAAAACCCTTCTCCCTCAAATGGCTTCTTCCACCAGAGTGTTTTATCATAACAAAAAATGAAATGAACATAGTCCCTCTCTAAAATTCAAAACCAAGAACTATTATTACTAATAATTCAAAGCCTGAGGAATGACTACAGAAAAGCTAAGAACATGTATTACACAGCCATACACAAAGTCTGACTCCTGCTAGCTTCCCTGTCCTTCTGAATCCTGACAGCCACATCTGTGTAGTACAGACCTTGTAAGGTTATTATGATTCTTAAATATGATAATATGTTTTAGCTATCTATATACTCAAAAACAGTAAGTACATAAGGAATGTTAAATGTTATTGCAAATGACTCATTTCTCTGTACACAGAATAACTCATAAATATTTACAGAAATACAATAAATAAATCATTTACAAAACAGGATGAAATTATTCCTATGAATACAGACATGCTCATACACACATATACACATGCATGTATGCACATACAGTTTGTGCAAAGAGTTCTCTGGCCCAATTTCTTTCTGACTCATCAATCCTAAACATGGGAGTGATAAACCAAAGTATACAGAGTGTCTGTTTCATGCCAGTAGGCTACTCAGATAAGCCACCATTTCAACCCACGCCCATTTATTCTATATATCTCAAATATGTCTGCTCTGATCATCTCTGATGATAAGGATGTAGTCACAAAGGAGACTTCGAAGCGAGTCACCCAAGGACTCTGCTCAAAATGCAAAAAGGAATAGGCTTAATGAGTGTCAGCCCTGTGGCTTATGCTGTGATCACAGAGAGTTGGCAGAGTTTCTTTTAATCCTCCCACCTTTCCCTGGGGTAGGAGAGAAAACCAAAAGCAGAATCTAAATTCATTGTCCTCCCCAGAAGGGAACCAATTTACAGAGACCATGCCATCTTTAATTGTACTCAAGGAAGATAGACAAGGCCATGTGAGACAAGAACAACTCAATGTTCACTGAAGATTTAGTGTCAAGCACCACATTTTCTCCGTGTACTCAACATCCCCCATTGTGATGTGTCTGTCTTAGGTTGGAGATCATGCCATCTCCCAGGCCTGGGAGCTTCTTAGTTGATAAAGAGACAAAAAAAAGTCCTCACTGCCATCTCATCCTCATCTTTGATCCTGGCAAAGGAGATCTACACCCAGCATCTACTGATGCAGAGATTCTAGTCTAAGTGTCATTCAGTTGCTGTGACAAACACCTAGCCAAAAGCAATATGAAGGAGGAAAGGGTTCACAGTTTGGTTCACAGCTCCAGGTTTTTGGCCATCATTGCAGAACAGTCAAGGCATGAACTTAAAGTACCACATCCATAGTAAAGAGCAGAGGGAGAGACAAGCATACCCCATGCCACCTGCTTGCTGGCTTCTGTGCTCAGCTAGCCTTACACACTCTTACATGTCAGGGCCTAGCACATGAAATGGTGCTGCCCACAATGGGCTAATTAACAATCAAAGCAACCCCCACAGACATACCCACAGGCCAACCTCATCTAGATAATTTATCAACTGAGGCTTTCTTCTAAATGACTCTAGGTTATACACATTGATATTTACAATTAAGCATCATACTACCCTCCTGTGTAATCACCAAGCTAGCTGGACCAAAAGAATTGCTGCCAGGCCTGATGCCAGACAGGAAGGAGCAATGAGGAACACAAAGATGAATTCAAGGGGATCAACCATTAGAAAATGTTGCCAGTAAGTGAAGTATACAGGAGAAAGCCTTTTCCCCTAAGCCCCACAAAAGAAGAGATTTAGGCTCTTCTTTCATTGGGATCTCTTTGAATGCCCAGTAAGTCTCTAAACATTTTGTTCTGTTCAATATTTAAAATACAGTATTCCTTTTCTTTTGAGATGTAAGGAAAAGAAAAGAACTTAAGTAAAAAGCATTTTAAAAAGATGTCTATTCTAGACAGAGCAGTTCACTCAGTATCTCTTCATAAGCCTCACATAAGCCTTGATCTGTGACCACATAGTAACACATTTTCTCTTCTTCCTTTCCCTCCCCATCTCTTCTTGTCTGTCCCTTCCTCCCACTGTCCCAGCTCCAGCTCCTCATCACTAACAAAGAATATAGAAGTAAAGCATTAACTCAAAAGCCTTGTGCCTCAAGTTTTGTTCTCCAGGACCCTAAATCAAATAGGTAAGTCATACTTTTCCTTTGCTGTCTTCTCTGTTAATGCTGGCTAGGAGAAGGATATCTGGTCAGACAGACCAGCTGAAGGCTGGAACAACTTTTGTATTGACATTCATCTGCAGTCCTTAGGATGCAGTGAGCAAAGTGGGAAGAGGAAAAATGGAAAGACAGAAGAACTTTAACTTAATCTTCTACTTCCACTCTCTCCCAATTATCTCTTACTAAGAACCAACAAATGGAATCTGAACCTCCCCATAGTTCATGTAACTACAGACTTTTGATCGGTTGACACGATGCCACTCTGTCAGAGTAAACAAACTTATTCTCATACCTTCCAGAGGTCAAAAGTAAGGTCAACTGGATAGAGGTTATAGAAAAGTGTATTTTCACCAAATCAAAGGAATTTGCTGTATTCTAATGGTTTCTAGCCAGGGAATGAACTACTTGATGTATTAATAAACGCCAGTCAAGGTATGGGCAAGTAGACATGGGTATTTTCACAGAAAACTGTTATCAGATTCTCTTCTGTGATAGTTGGACTCTAAGGACACATGTTCCTAGTACCCATGCCCTCTCACCATCCTCCTTAATGATAAATCTGAAGCAGTCAAATACAAATAATGGAATTAAGAGGAAATGATGTCACACAGCTTTGGAGACTAGGTCATAAGAAACATTGGATCTTTCACTTTGGTCTTTTGGAGGATTTATTCTGGGGGAAAGTAGTCCCCATCTACGAAATGTCTCAGATCATTACTCCATAAGAAGGTATCTACATAACCATGCATGAGGAAGGGGAGAATCTGTTTCAGTTGTCTTAGAGATGAATAAAGAAGTCATCCTAGGCATCCAACATCCTGACTTATGCAGTCATTATACGATTCTACCTCCAACAGTCAAAACATTGTGACCACATCGAGACTCCAAATGAGAACTATACATCTGACTGCATGCAACATATATAACTACAAGAGATCATTCTTTGACCACTTGTGAAGCTTAGCCCAGGGATGGTATCACCTACTCCCTTGCCTACTACCAACACATCACCTTTCCTAGGGGCTACCTGTCAACATCCCTATCCACAGCAGCTCCTGTCTCATTTTCTTTTCCACATCCTTCCCATACTGACTGCTTCTCAAGGCATGTTACCCACTTGAATGCAAGCTTGTCACACAGAAACACTGGCTAGATCCACCTTGACTCCAGCTCATTACTTCTGCCCCTCAGGGACCCACTTAAGTCAACATGCCTCACAGAGGAACACCACAAGTCTATCTTCTTTGTTCTGTGGAAACAACAGGGACCATGGATAAACTTACTCGACATTCCCGGCAGGTCTTGGTTAAAATCCGCTGGCCCTCAGCAAGAACTTTTCCTCCATAGATACATTTTGCTGCAAGAAAACAAAAACATAGTTTATGCCTAGTCATGCTATGCTACAAAATGTCCTCAGAGTCTCAGTCCAAAGCTAACAGATCCCACAGGAACATAGATTCCCTGAGTCTAAGTGATATAAACTTCATCTAATGTAAGGCATGGGAAGAGCAGCATGTAAGGCCCCTGAAGCCTTCAGCAGGACCTCAGCTTTTTGAGTATACCTCACCTTCATAGCAAAGCAAAATTAGTCGGGAAAGAAGCCAAAGGGGAAATTTGGGGTTGAACATCTTGTGGGTGGGTTGGTGGCCCTACCACTCCATTGGAGTTCCTGCCTGGGTACTTCAGGTTCCCAGGTGGCCTCTTCAGGTTCGATATCTTCAATGCTGTGAGTCACAGCCAAGGTTACCCCCATTGATTCTTGGGTGCCTCCCTTATCCCAGGTCTCTGTTTCATCCTGGAGATGCCCCCTACCTCTCCTTCCCATCAGTTGCAGATTTCCATCCATTCCCATGAACATCTGGCCATCCCTCCTGTCCCTCCCCACACTGGATCCTGAACACCCCCATTCCTCTTCCCATCTCCTCTCCTACCCAATTCCCTCCCTCCATCTGTTTTTCATGACTTATTTTATTCCCCCTTCTAATTGAGATTCAAGCATCTTCACTTGTACCTTCCTTCTTGTTTAGCTTCTTTGAGTTTGTAGAGTATACCACAGGTATACTATATTTTATGGCTAATATCTGGTTATAAGTAAATACATACTGTACATGTCCTTTTGGAACTGGGTTACTTCATTCACAAGAAATCTAGGGACAGGGGATGGAACAGAGACTAAGAAAATGGCCAACCAATAATTGGCCCAACTTTAGACCCATCCCATGAACAAGCACTAATCCCTAATACTATTAATGATACTCTGTTATGCTTGCAGAGAGGGGTCTAACATGGCTGTGCTCTGAGACACTCTACCCAGCAGCTGACTCAGACAGACACCCACAGCCAAACAGTGGGTGGAGCATTGGGACTGGAACTCTAATAGCAAAATAGGAGGAAGGATTGAGGGCCTAGAAGGGGATAGGAATTCCACAGGAAGACTAACAAAGTCAACTAACCTCGACCCTCGGGGCTCTCAGAATCTGAACAACCAACCAAAAAAATAAACATGGACTGGACCAAGGCCTCCCTGCACATATGTAGCAGAAGTTCAGCTTAGTCTTCATGTGGACCCCAAACAACTGGAGTGGAGGGGGCAGGGATGGAGGGCAATATCCAAAAAGTTGTTGCCTATACATGGGACATGGTCTAGCTGGGCTGCCTTGTCTGGCCTCAGTGGAAGACAATCTACCTAGCCTCACAAAGAGTTGATGTGCCAGGGTAGTAGGCCCCCACCCCCTCAGAGGAGAATGCGAGGGAGGATAGGGGAAGGATTGTAGAAGGGTGTGAGCAGGGATGAGGATGTAAAGTGAATTAGTAAGATAAATAGATAGGTAGATAGATTAGATAGATAGATAGATAGATAGATAGATAGATAGATAGATAGCCAAAGAGGTTTGTGTATGTGTGTGAATATGATGAATGTGTGGTGTGTGTCTGTGTGTGTATATGTGTGTGTGTGTGTGTGTGTGATGTATGTGTGGTGTGTGTCTGTAGGTGTGTGTGTGTGTGTATCTGTGTGTGCTCACAAGTACAGGTAGAAGCATGTGCATGTGTTAGCTTAATGTCAACATCAGGTATCTTCCTCTGTCTCTTTCCATCTTATTTGTTGAGACAGGGTCTCATACTGGACCTGGCTCTCACTGACTCAGGTAGACTGACCAGCCAGCAACCTCCAGGATCTGCCTGACTCTACCTTTCCAGAGCTGCCATCACATGGCCATGCCCAGCTATTTATTTGAGTACTGGGAATCTGAACTCATGTCCTCATACTTGTTAGTGTATGTACTGAGCCACCCCATCCCCCAGCCCAATCAGCATTAGTTTTGATGCAGACAGTCCTTCTATCAGGTGTGCCTCTGGGTAAAAGGCAGATGTTCTGTTCATCAAAACTTTACCCAACACTGAAGATCCCCTATGTGCTTTTTTATGATCCTGAGAGAAGAGTGACCTGAGCCCAGAAGCACTTAATCATATTCAGACAACCAAGACAATCAAGCCAACCTGGCCAATTGTGATATCAGCACCCTGGAGTAGAGGCCTTGAGAAAGGTGAGCTGTGTGGACGAACACGGAGGGCAGAAAGTGGAAGTCAGCCTTGTAGAACATTTCAAAGAGAAACAGCTCAATTTAGATTCTGCCAGGGCTCGGTCCTTGGCTTCACTTCCTGACTCATTTTAAGCATTTGCAGAATATGTCAATTTGCTATGACCTCTCTCTGATTCTACTAGATTTTTTCCAACCACTTCAAGAGGAAACAGAAAGCAAAGGTCTGATTGAACTCTTTCCTGGCTTGATAAGGGCCCTCTAGCCCCAGCTCTCTAGAGAAACAGAAATAAATACACACTTGCCTTTAGTTCATAAAAACAGCTTCACCTCTCAGGCCTTGTCTGTATCTATTAAAGTTGGGTTGATTAACTTTGGTAGTTCCCTAGACTGCAGTTCTGCAGTCTTCACATTCTCATTGAACGTTCATATTCATAAGTCTTGTAAGCACCTGCCCAGCTTGTATAGTCACAGAAAGTGAAGAGCCCAGAAACAAATGCTGTTTTACTTAACATGTCGCCTCTGAGGGTAGATGCTCTGGCATGCTGTCCAGAGCCTTGTGTGACAACTGACATATTTATACAGCTATTGGAACAGTGTTACCCAACAGGCATCAGCCAACTCTTGATCTATGCTGGGCTATGGATAGCCACTTTGTCCAAAGTCAAGCTTCCTAACTAGACCAGCCCAAATCTGATAAAGCATTGATGAAATGACACACAAAGTCCTGCCTTCCTGGGCTGACTCAGGACAACTCCAAGAGGCCATTCTGACTGAGGATCCCAGTGGGAAGAACTGATGCATCTGCTTTGAGTATCATGTCAACCAACTTCTGCTGATTCTGCTTCCTTCAGAATCCATTCTGATTCATAACTGATCCCGTGTGCCTTTTATAATAAAGTATGTGGAAATTTCCATGGCACAATGTTCCAGGTCAACGCCTGACCTGCAGCATCCCACACCACCCAACTTCACCTTCCTGCTCTCTTCTCAGTAAATGGTATCATTGCCTAACCCAGCTCCTCTTATGTGTACTTCTTACTCGATCTTGTTTCCAGTAAGGAACCAAGTTGGAGCAAGGCTTCCTGCTCAAGTTATGCTTCTCCATTCCTCACTCTGACAGTGCCTTCATTCAGACTATCAATGTCCCTCTTCTCTGGTGCTACCAAACCTCCCTGTTTTAACCTCAACCTTCCCTAGTCTGACCACAGACAACTAAAAATCATTGTGCTCTGTCAGCTTCTCCTGATCTCTCAAAACATCAAAAACTTACCAATCCCTGTGCTCTTACTCAAATATTCATACCCCATCTATATCACAGCTATTTTCTCCATCCCTCTCTCTACACCTAGCATCACATATATCCTTGTCTTCTATAGAAATGCTCAAACCTCCATTATCTACTGAAACGTCTGTCTCAGTTGGGGCTACTATTGCTATGAAGAAACATCATGACTAAAAGCAATGAGGGGAGGAAAGGGTTTATTTGTGTTACTCTTACATATCATTGTTCATCATCAGAGGAAGTCAGGACAGGAACTCAAACAGGGCAGGAACCTAGAAACAAGAGCTGATATAGATCCTATGGATGGGTGCTGCTTACTGGTTTGTTGCTTATGGCTTGCTCAGCCTGCTTTCTTATAGAATTCAGGATCACCAGTCTGGGAGTGAACACCATCCACAATGGGTTAAGCTCTCCCCTACCAATTACTAATAAAGAAAATGCCTTACAGGCTTCTCTATAAGCAGATCTTATGGAGGCATTTTCTCAATGACGGTTCCCTCCTCTCAAATGACTATAGCTTATGTTAAGCTGACATAAAACTACCCAGCATGATTGACTCTTTGTCAATGTGACACACAAGTATATCAATCACTATTAAGCCACTTTCCTTCCTTGTTCATCACTAAGATTGCATATTAACAAAGACATCACCATAAAAACATTTTACAAACTTAAATAATCCCACAACCTTAAAAATTAGAATTCTTTGAAAGTTATCTTTTTTAAAAAATCTTCTTTTTTTCTTTTTTTATTAGATATTTTCTTTATTTACATGTCATATGATTTCTGCTTTCCCAGTTTCCCCTCCAAATAAAACAACAACAACAACAACAAACCCCTGTTCTCTCCCTCCTCCCCCTGCTCGCCACCCCACCCTCTCCCACTTACTGGCCCTGGCATTCCCCTACTCTGGGGCACAGAACCTTCACATAGCCAAGGGCTTCTCCTCCCATTGATGACCGACTTGGCCATCCTCTACTATACACATGCTGCCAGAGCCATCAGTCCCACCATGTGTACTCCTTGGTTGGTGGTTTAGTCCCTGGGAGCTCTTACGGTACTAGTTACTTCATATTGTTATTCGTGCTAAAGGGCTGCAAACCCTTCAGCTCCTTCAGTCCTTTCTCTAACTCCTTCATTGGGGACCCTGTACTCATTTCAATGGCTGGCTATGAACCTCTACTTCTATATTAGTCAGGTACTGTCAGAGCCTCTCAGGAGACAGCTATATCAGGCTAGAGTGCCCTTCCTTCAGTCTCTGCTCCATAGTTAGTCTCTGCAACTACTTCCATGGGTATTTTGTTCCCCCTTTTAAGAAGGAATGAAGTGTCCACCTTTTGATCTTCCTTCTTGAGTTTCTTGTGGTTTGTGGATTGTACTTCGAGTATTCCGAACTTCTGGGCTAATAGCCACTTATCAGAGAGTGCATACCATGTGTATTCTTTTGTGATTGGGTTACCTCACTCAGAATGATATTCTCCAGATCCATCCATTTCCATAAGAATTTCATAAATTCATTGTTTTTAATAGCTGAGTAGTACTCCATTGTGCATATGTACCACAATTTCTGTATCCATTCTTCTGTTGAGAAAGATCTGGGTTGTTTCCAGTTTCTGGCTATTATAAATAGGGCTGCTATGAACATGGTGGAGCATGTACCCTTATTACATGTTGGAGCATGTTCTGGGTATATGCCCAGAAGCAGTATAGTTGGGTCCTCTGGTAGAATTATGTGCAATTTCCGGAGGAACCGACAAAATGATTTCCAGAGTGGTTGTACAAGCTTGCAATCCCACCAGCAATGAAGTAGTGTTCCTCTTTCTCCTCAACCTCTCCGGCATCTGCTGTCACCTGAGTTTTTTATCCTACCCATTCTGACTGGATGTTTTGATTTGCATTTCACTAATGACTAAAGATGTTGAACATTTCTTTAGGTTCTTCTCAGCCATTCGGTATTCATCAGTTGAAAATTCTTTGTTTAGCTCTGTACCCCATTTTTAATAGGGTTATTTGTTTCTCTGGAGTCTAACTTCTAGAGTTCTTTGTACATTGGATATTACCCTCTATCAGATATAGAAAAAAATCCACTCTTTTAAAGTCCAAAAATCTCTGTCAAATTCTAAAATATCATTTTTAAAGGTTTAAAGCCTCTCAACTAAGGGCTTTTAAAAAATCAATAATAATAATAATAATAATAGAGAGAGAGAGTAGACCTTGGGCGCCAGCTCCACAGCCAGTCACACAACACCCAGAAGAAGCTCCACTCTAAGGTGCTCTGACACACGCAGGATCAGAGACCTTGGTCACAAGATCTGCAGCCAGTCCCACAACACCCAGAGGAAGCTCCACTCCCAGGTGCTCTGACACACCCAGGATCAGAGGTAAGCAGGAACCAACATCTGTCCCAACACTGGGAATAACTGGGACCAGTGGGACGAGGCACTTAGGAACTCTGCCAACCTAGTGACTCCAGTTCCTTCCTGGTCTGTCTGGGTTAGTGTTCTGAGCAGACCTTGGGTACAAGCTCTGCAGCCAGTCCAACACACAGAGAAAGCCACACTTCCAGGTGATTTAACAAGCCCAGGATCCCAGGATCCCAGAACCACAGGATCACAGAGGCAGCTTGACTCTGAGGAGTTCTGACACAACCAGGATCACAGGAAGGACAGGCTCCTGTCAGATTT
This sequence comes from Mastomys coucha, assembly GCF_008632895.1. Taxonomy (NCBI): domain Eukaryota; kingdom Metazoa; phylum Chordata; class Mammalia; order Rodentia; family Muridae; genus Mastomys; species Mastomys coucha. Next base: position 41,209,482 of record NW_022196904.1, on the reverse strand, counting down.
AGCAAGGGCAGGTAGCACTAGAGTTAACTAGATGGCGGGGGGCAAGCATAAGAAAATAAACAACACAAACCAAGGTCACTTGCCATCATCAGAACCCAATTCTCCAACCATAGCAAGTCCTGGACACACCATCACACCGGAAACAAGACTCAGATCTAAAATCACTTATCATGATGATGATACAGGACCTTAAGAATGACATAAATACCATCCTCAAAGAAATACAGGAGAACACAGGTAAAGAGCTAGAAGTTCTTAAAGAAGAAACACAAAAATCCCTTAAAGAGCTACAGGAAAACACAATCAAACAGGTGAAGGAAATGAGCAAGACCATCTAGAATCTAAAAATGGAAATAGAAACAATAATCTCAGGGACAGAAAACACCATAGAAAACATTGACACAACAGTCAAAGAAAATGCAAAAAGCAAAAAGCTCCTAAC
>NW_022196904.1:41205124-41207501 GCF_008632895.1 Mastomys coucha | reverse complement strand
TAGTAGTGATGTATTATTTTTAAGTATACAGCTAACATGTTTGGAGTTATTTAAAATTTATATTGAGATAAATGTATTTTTACTATTGCTGTATATGAGCATCTACATAAGACTGTTAAACTGATTGTTGTTTTATATCAAACAACTTTTATAATACTTATTTTTATTGTTATAATATTTTATAAATTTTAAGGAATATGACAAAAAAGATATTGTAGGTATTGAAGGGAGATTTATGGGAGGAGCAGTGGTACAAAGGGGAAACAAGAATGTGATTCAATTCTATTTAATTAAAATATGTTTGTAAATGTTAACAAATTCAGATAAATTGAAATCATGTAACTTTTCTCATCATAATGCAATAAAAGTTTAAAAATAATAATAATAATAATAATAATAATAATAATAATAATAATTAAATGTTTTCTTACTTCAAGAGGGAAGAACCAGAGTACATTCCTGATCAGAACACAATAAAACCAAACTTTAAAAATATAAGTACCTCAATGTCTACTATCTGGGGTTTACTCATGATCTTCTGGGCTCCTAAAAGGCCTTGGGTCACCTCTCTGGCTCACCTTCTTCAGCTTGTCTTCCTATGTAAACTTTGGCTAGCTCCATTCAATCTCTGCTGCTATTCTCAATGGTTAACCTATGGTACTGCTATCTCAAAAAATGCTTGGTTCTTCTTCCACAACTTGGATGCACTTTGATTACTCACCTCTCCTGTGCTCTCTTCACAGTGCCAAGCCTCAATTTCTCTCTACGATGACTTCAGTTCTAGGGCTTCTACTAATACTGAGGCTGTAGACCCTCTCCAATAGCCTATCCTGTCTTCTCACAGTACCAAACCTCGGCTGCTTTTCATAAACCCTCCATTTCTCCAAAACCATTACCACCTTGGTAACTGCTACCAGGTTTGGCTGTCAGTGAAAGGTACAACCTGAGTCACCTCTGGAACACAGTTTCTGTGTGCTGACCCTCAGGAACCATTTCCCAGAAGAATTCACATCAATGATGCTAGTCTCTTCCTAATCCCTGCTACATTCTCAGCCCCAGCCGACCAACATCAAGTATCCAAGCAAAGCTAAGGATTTACTTTAGTAGCTCTGCTATCATATTAACCTCATCTAATTCTTCCATCCCAGCTAACCAGAAACAAAGATTCTCAACTCATAATAGCTTGCTCAGCTTGCTTTCTTACAGCAGTCAAGACCACAAGTCAAGGATGGCACCATTCACAACATACTCAGCCCCCCAATATCAGTTAATAATGAAGAAAATGCCCCACAGCATTATCTACACCACAATTTTTAAAATATATTTTTTACTTATTTGCCTTATATTCCATTCACTGCCCCCTCCCAGCTACACCTTCCCACAACCTTTCCCCCCCTTCCCTTCTCTTCTGAGTAGGTGGAGTCCCCTGGGTATCCCCACCCCAGACACTTCAAGACTCTGTGAGTCTAGGTACATCCTCTCCCAGTGAGACAGACAGGCAGCCCAGCTAGTAGAACATATCCCATGTACAGGCAACAGCTTTTGGGATAGCCCCTGTTCCAGTTGTTCCAAACCCACATGAAGATCAAGCTGCACATCTGCTACATATGTGTGAGGAGGCCTAGGTCCAACCTGTGTATGTTCTTTGGTTGGTTGTTCAGTCTCTGAGGACCCCAAGGGCCCAGGTTAGTTGTCTCCTGTGGAGTTCCTATTCCCTCCAAGCCCTGCAATCCTTCCTCCTATTCTTCCATAAGAGTTCCAAGCTCCCTCCACTGTGAACACCCCAATCTTATGAACACTTCAATTTTTATCAATCTAGGTTCCCTACTCTAGATTGTGTCAAGTTGACATAAACCTAACCAGCATACAATACCACCACTACAATCATCCATTTTTATCTTTTTAACATATACCCATCCCTTTTCATACTTCTAACATATACTCATCTGTTTCCACCCTTATAACGTATATAGCCATACATTTCTCCAAAAACATATGTCAGTTTTCACTTTCCTAGATATTTAACCATCCATTTTCATCTTTTAACATAAAAACCCATCCATTTCCTCCCTCCAAACATATATATACTTACCCATTTCCACACTTTCAAACATATACACTTATCCATTTCCACCCTCTCAAACATATATGCCCCAGTATGTCTCCACCCTCCCAACATAGAGCCATCCATTTTCACCCTCTCAATAGATAGATAGGTGGATAGATAGATAGATAGATAGATAGATAGATAGATAGATAGAAATAGATCTACTTTAATGATATCCCATCTTCTCTTAAGAAGCTTGTGTGTGATGTAGAGGCTCACAGCCATCCATCGAACTGAGTGCAGGGTCCCCAGTGAAGGAATTAGAGAAAA
>NW_022196904.1:41200220-41204675 GCF_008632895.1 Mastomys coucha | reverse complement strand
AAGAAAATATCTAAAATTAAAAAAAAAAAAGAAGCTTGTGTGTATGTGTGTATCCATCTGTCTGTCTGTCTATCTGTCTGTCTATATTATATTCATGATGTAAATTCTTAATTAGGTGAGTAGGTACAGAGTGGGAGGGTGCTCACATTTGTGCACAGGAAGGTCCGAGGTCAATATCAGATCTCTCCTCTGTTTGCTCTCACATTTATTTTTTGAAATTCTTTCATTAAACATGAAAATTATCAACTTAGCTAGGCTGGGGAGCCAATGAGTTTCAAGAATCTGCTTGCCTCTGTATATACACATAGATGAATCTCACAGGTTCATGCCACTATTCCAACATTTCCATGGGCTCTGGGGATCCTAGCTCTTGTACTCATGCTTGCAAAGTAGGCACTACACAGACTAAGCCATTTCTCCAGCCCCAAGAAGTCATTCTTGAACCTGAACTCTAATTAACTCTCTTACTTGCTGTTTCTATTGTTCTTTGGACCACACCCTAGCAGAACATATATCACATTGTGTTTTAAGTACACACATAGCATATGTTACATTGTATCTTAACTACACATTTAATTTTACATCTTTCCCCGCTGTCACCTCCATGAGAGTCAGAACTGTGTAGGCATAATTGTGAATCCCACCTCAAGCTCAGTGCCTCTCTGGGCTTATTGTTGACTAAAAATGATAAACACCATTTCAACTTCAATCTAATGAGCTCTAATGAGTAGTAAAAAAAAAAAAATCCAACAAATCTCCTGGCCTGCTAGGAGTTATTTCTGCTACTCCATATAGCTTCAAACATCCAACAGTGTCAGAGCAAATGCAGCAACAATAACAACACCTATATAGAGGAATGATACAGTTTCCTAAGTGATTCTTTCCTTGTTTTTTCATTTTTTTAAAAAAAAAATCTCTTTTATGCCACAGTGTTCTAGATAAATCCACGACTGTAACTCATTGCTCCTAATGACACTCTGGGTCCCCCAACCCCATTGGCTTACACAGGAAGAACCCATCTCCAAGACCCTGGGATTCCTGTGTGATAAATTCCCATACTTCTAAAGACAGCAGCTGCCAACTTGGCGAGGTGGCTTGCTCCAGAGTGACAGTTCTGCTAAACACACTCCCATCAACACTGCCATCTGTTTCTTGGCATGGGCTGGGTAATGCAGAAATTCTCCTTTTCTTTCCCTTTGGCCCATTGCCACTCCACAATGGTATTAACACGCTTGCTACCCTGTCTTGAAACATTCAGCTGGCTCCTTTCTTTTCTGGCAGGCTCATCCAGAACTCCTATATGGAGATAAAAATGCCCTACTGTTTATGCCACACTCAGAGACACATCCTGCATCCACCAGGCTGCTATAAAAAAATAAATAAATGTCTGCTGAACTTTCTGCCATCACATCATAGGGAGCTTTGGGGCCTGGGGAATGACACCAGCCTATGTCTGTATGTCTCCACCACTTGCAGCTGTGTCAAGGTGCAGAAAGTGCATACAACATGGGCGCCAGGAGTCTATAAAATAACCTACGACAACCTTTGGCATTGGAAAGTCCCCCTGCATTCCTATTCTATCCAAATGCTTTGATAGCCTCGCTTCCTTCACTATCATCTCCTTCTTTATGTATAACACCAGTCCTCGTTATCAAACCTCTTGATCTGCAGCCAAAAGACTTATTTTTGATGTCTGAGGAAATTGAAGCACAAAGTGAGTCAGGCCCTACTACCTTTGGCTGGGCACTGGAGAATTTATTCCTACAGCTTTCAGTGTGGGCAGAAATGCAAATGGATACCTGGAGCCCTTCATGTCACACCAGGGACATGCAATGTAGAGGATTTCACAGTGTCCAACCATGAAATTGAAACTGAGCACACACTTCCTCATAATGTCAGAAACAAGCATGCTAACCATTTAAAGACAGTTCATTGATCCTTTTGTACCCACAGACATCCGGGCCTTTAGATTTGACCTTGATTTCTTGAGTTCAGGGGCTGGACACTTTGGCTACTTAGGTGCACACTGAATGAACAATTGACAGGTGCTGCTTCTGTTGTCCCTGTCAGACATGCACAAGAGGTCCCTCTGTCCACATTCAGATCTTCTTTCCCTCACACATGTCAGCCATCCCTAGATACTTGGTGACTTTGACATAGCACTCTGCTTTACACTAAAAGGACCTGACAGATCGGAAGTACTAAACAAACACCCAAGGTTTCTCCCATCCTCAGTAAATTATTTTTGGTGAACTTACAAACTCCCCCTCTCTGAGTAAGATACCCACATCAAACTGGGTATCACCAAGGCATCTCCAACCCACAGATGCCAAACAGAAGGCAGAATGCACACAAGCATGCACCAAACTGTTTCTTCCCTCTGTCCTGACTCTGCACTTCACGTTGTTTGTCTCCCATGGGTTCTTCAAAACATGGCACCTGCTCTCAAACAAACACTCATACAAATCAATGCTTATATGCCAGGTCCTTTAGCTGTCACTCACAGCCATCCCTTCTCTTCCTTTCCCCAGGCAGTCTCTGTCTGCTTGTCCATCATCTTCATATGAAATATGTCCAAGTCCCAGGCTTGGCCACTGCCTCCGGCTCAGTTAACATAGCACCCTTTCTTAAATCACTTCACTGCGTATTCCATATCCCTGCTTTAAAACTTCATTTAAAACCATGTCTATATGTGTGCACCTGTATACCTTTATGCGTACCGCATGCATGTAGGTGTCCAAGAAGACAACAGGGTATCAGATTCCCTGGAACTGCAGTTATAAGCAATTATGAGTTGTGGATGCTGGAAACCAGACCCAAGTTCTCTGCAGAGCAGCCAGGGCTCTTATCCACTGAGCCATCTACACAGTGCCACCCACCCTCCACCTTCCAAAAAACCTTAAGTTTTTAAAAATAACCTTATATTTAATTTCTTTCTTTTTCATTAATTTATTTATTCACTTTACATCCCAGTCACAGCCCCCCTCCCTCCTCTCCTTCCAGTCCCATCTTTACAAATCCCTCCCTTCATTACCCGCTCCTCTTCTTCTCAGAGAAGGGGAAGCCCCCCTCCCCCCACCCCATTGATTAGCTCCCCACCCTGGGACACAAAGTCACTGCATGGCTAAGCACATCCTCTCCCACTGAGGCCTGACCAGGCAGTCCAGCTAGGGGAAGGGAATTGAAAGGTAGACAACAGAGTTAGAGACAGCCTCTGCTCCAGCTGTTAGGGGACCCACATGAAGACCAAGCTGCATATATGCTACAAATGTGTAGAGATCCAGCCCCTGGATGCTCTTTAAAATCCTTTTTTATGTTAAAAACACCAATTCTGTGTTTAATTCTCTTTGCCATTTTTTTAACCTGTGTGTTTCCCTCTGACAGGAGTGTTCTTACTCACATGGGCACCCAAAAAGTTTCTACTAATTTCTAAATACACTCCTAAGCTGTTATTATGAACATTCCTAAACATGCATGTATCCACACTGCACTACAACTGTCCTGCTCCAATTCTGAATACTGTAACTTGTATCTAGCTCAGGGGGAGCTTCTTTCACAACCCAAACCAGACACTCAAACCCAAAACTACCTAACAGAGATTTCTGTTTAAAACCTAATAAGAAATAAAAAGTCTTTCAGGCCAGAAGGTCTCAACCTTTTAACTTTAGAAGTATATTAAATATTAATCTACTGTGTTCATATTCCCACTGAATCTCTGAGCATCAACGTATCATTAGAGTTACTGAGAAGTTGAGTTCTACATAACCAACTTGACCTGGACTCTACATAAATATAAAACTCCACCATTATCATTGTGCTTCAGCATCTTGGAAAAATTGGGCAACTTTCTGGGATCCTCTCATAACTCAACAATTCTCAAATGAACTGGAATACAGACGAATGTCCATCTCCCTGATATATAATAAAGAGAATTAATTATATGTAACTAAGGCCTTGAGGACCAGAAAGATGGCTCAGCAGGTAAAGGCACCTATTGCAAAGGCTGATATGTAAGTTCATTCCCTGGACATACATGATAGAAGGAGAAAACTGACAACCAGAGACGTCCTCTGACTCCTAAATGTACCTACACACACACTAAATAAATAAATGTAAAGGGGTCTTGAGGGTGTCAGTCTGAGGCCCAGTCATTCTATATTGGACAATCATATATTAAGGCAATTCAAAATAATCAAAAAATGTGTTTCTGTATGAAGTACATTATCATAGAGTCCTTATAATAGAGAAAAGTGGGAAACAATCTGGACTTTTGATAACCGGAAAACGGTTATGCAACAGTGAAACGGTGGGAAACTGAAATTGAGTAAAATACGATTCATTGTCTTTCTTTAAAACTATGTGGACACGTTTAAGCAATGATGGCTAAGTCAGCAAAGGAGAATATATAAATTTCATTTGTCTGTTTGCTTGCCTGCTTTTGGTGGTGGGGGGGGG
>NW_022196904.1:41158219-41200210 GCF_008632895.1 Mastomys coucha | reverse complement strand
GGGGGGGGGGTTGTTGTTGGCATTTGTGAGACAGAGTCTCATGTAACCCAAGCAAGCCTCAAACTCACTATATGGCTGAAGGTGGCCTTGAACTCCTAACCCCTCTTAATCCCAGTTTAGGAATGCATGTATGCACCATGCAGCTAGGCTGCCACATTTCTATCCAAAAGTTTTCTCTCTGGATGAGGTGCTTTTATGAAAAATCTGCAGGCTTTGTAGTCAGCCAAGCTAGTTTGGGATCTCACTAGCCTTGTGACCTTGGGAAACTGACTCCCCATAGGCTGGAGCATCTGGTAAAATGAAGTGCTAACAATGTAAGTTACCTTACCATGAGAAGAATTATTGAACAGAAGTGTCCCGCATAGCACAGCACATAGCAGGCACATATAGGGCTCTCTCCCTCTTAGTGTACTTTGTGTTCTCTGCAATGGTAGTGAAGGGCAATTTTCTAAGACCTCTTTTTTATGTACATATGTGAGTGCCTGTATATTCATATGTGTACCATGTTTGGTACCAGTGCCTGTAAAAGAAGGTGCCCGGTCCCTTAGAAATGGAGTTACACTCACAGTCATCCATTGAACCGAGTACAGGGTCCCCAATGGAGGAGTTAGAAAAAGGACCAAAGGAGCTGAAGGGTTTGCAGCCCCTTAGGACGAACAATATGAACTAACTAGTACCCTCAGAGCTCCCAGGGACTCAACCACCAACCAAGGACTATACATGGTCGGACTAATTGTTCTGGCAGCATGTGTAGAGTAGAGGATTGCAAAGTCGATCATCAATGGGAGGAGAGGTTCTTGGTCCTGTGTAGGTTCTGTGCCCCAGTGTAGGGGAATGCCAGGACCAATAAGCGGGAGAGAGTGGGGTGGCAAGCATGGGGAGCGGGGAGGCAACAGGGGTTTATTCTTGTTGTTTTTGTTTGTTTGTTTGTTTGATCATTCATTTTTTGGAGGGGAAACTGGGAAAGGAGAAATCATATGACATGTAAATAAAGAAAATATCTAAAAAAAAAAGAAAGAAAGAAAGAAAGAAAGAAAGAAAGAAAGAAAGAAATGGAGTTACAGATGGTTGTGAGATGCCGTGTAGGTAGGTGCTAGAAATTAAAACTGGGTCCTTTGCAAGAGCAGCAAGTGCTCTTAACTGCTGAGCCATCTCTCTAGACTGAAAAGGCATTCTTTATCATTATTACTTGGGTTGGCCAACACTGAAGATAAATGTCTCAGTGTTTTAAACTAATTTCATACCAAAAATTCTAAAAAGGGCACCTTAATAACAAGAGATCTATCCAAATCCTCAGAGAAACTAAATGCAGAATTTGATCCTTAACTTGATCATTTAAAATTAAAAACAACAACAACAACAAAAAAAAACCATAAACTTGGGGAGGTTGTACATTCACACTTCAAGTCCAGCCTGGTGTTAGAGCCTGGAGAAGTGACTTGGTCACTTCAGATGTAAAGAATAGGGGATGGTAATTAGGGGAGGTGGGACACTATTTCTGAGGAGGAGAAGCCTGCGTATGGTGTCTGCTGCAATGATAGCGATTGAACTGTTCAGCCCTTCTAACCCAGCATCAGATCAACTGCCACTGCTTTAGTTCACAAATGTTACTTGGGTCCCAAAACAGAGGGAAATAACTCAAAAAGCATAGAGGATCACTCTGACCCTTGGTGAATACTTACGTCTGCAAACTTTACAACACTGGCCGGAAATGTGCACAGGAAGTGAGTCTGGGGAACAATTGAGCGGAGGACAAGACATCCTTCGGCACTCCACAGCACCACTCTGAGAAAGGAAAGAGAGAGAAAGGGGTCTCTGAGGTGCTCGATGAACACGGCTATTTCTGAGGAAGTTGGCCTCTCTTCTCCAGGACCTCAGGGAGACAGGGCAGTGTGGGGAATTCCCAGGCCCCTCCACAACCACAAATAAAGTATTCTCTCCAGCCGGAATGAACCCGTGTCACCTCAATTACTTTTCTGATAAACATCACTGGCTTCATCCACCTGTCCATGTGCACTAAGTAGATTAGGCAGAAAACAAAAAGCCTATTTCTTTGAGAACATAAATAACACCTTTAGTAGACCCTGTCAATCATTTTTAAGGCTCTAACAATCCATTTTGTGTTTTCCTGGACAAACAATGGCATTCTTCAGATATGTATCAAGTAATTTCAACTGGACAGGATTTACATACTAATCTGAAGTAAAGTTCTTACGATTTTTCTGAAACTAAATGAGTCTACAGATGATGAATAGTCTATAAAGTAGCAGTTCTCAGGAAGAGACATCTTGCAAAAATATAATACAAATATTGAGAGACTAATTAAACTGTTAAAAGTTAATGGTGGGAGATGGAGAGGTGGCTCATCGTTTAAGAATGCATACCACCCTTTTATAGGATCTGAGTTCAGTTCCCAGCATCCATGTTGTTCAGCTCATAACCACTTACAACTCCAGCCCCAGGGGAACCCAAAGCCTATGGCTCCTGTGGGTACCTACATTCTCACCCACATACTCATACAGAGACACACTTGAGTACACATAATCATAAGTAATAGAATTAAATCATGAAGTGTGTAGTCTAGGAGAAAGCATAAGTATAAAGCTCCTAATTTTAGGGCAGAAAATCAAAGGAATCTCTGCCTCCCTCCACACCTGACTTTCAGACTCCAGATAGTAAATTACTTAAACAAAGATAGATTAAAGAGTATAGAGAAAAGAAGACTTTAATTTCCAAGAATTTGGAAATTGTTAATGTTATTAAAGGTGAGTGGGTATAACGGAAGTAGCACTATGTGCTAAGCAGCATAGCCACATGCTAATCGGCGGACCTGTGTCTTGAAGAGAAGACTTAGGCTAGGGGCTTACTTTGCACGTGCAGTTCCTGCAGTTGTCACCATCCACCCAGGAGTCTTGGTCCCTGTAGAGCAGCCCACTCACTTGGCAGGTCTTCTCGCAGTGGCAATTTTCCAGTTGACCAAGTCTCGTCTCTGCATAATTCAGCTGCAGAAAAGATTTAGTGCCTGTAATTTGTATGATTAGGTTGCACTGTTCCAGCAAAGCTAATGATAATAATGAGGGGGAAAATCCAAGGAAAAAGAGAAAAAAAAATCACTGAGTGGTTTCCTGATTCTTAACAGAATCTGTTTTCTGGTTTTCACACAGGTAAAATCACACTAAATTGAAGACATGCTGTCTCCTGTGGTCTAATGAACATCAAATGAGACATTAAATGGCGTCTCTGGAGCCTCATGGGTATCCATGACAGCGTGTGCTTACAGCACAAACCCACACAGATGTGCTGGCAGTGAGAATGTTCCCAGGAACTGATTAGGAGGCTGAGTAGAGATTTAATTGGGAAGCCTCGTGCGCTCACATCTGTCTCCCACCATCCTCTCCATGCAGTTCACAAAAGTGAAGGCATAACTTCCTCCTGGATGAAAATTCTGGGGACTTGCAACACAAAAAGAAAATCATTGGAGAGTCCAGTGTCTTCCCAGATCAGTGTCCCCAAACAGAATGCCCAGGAATTCATTTGAACATTCAGAGGTAGATCAGGAGAGGTTAAGAAAACCCTAACTGAGATCAGGAGGAGTTGGTTGATTGGTTGGTTGGTTGGTTGGTTGGTAGGTTGTGGGAAAGGTACAGAGATGGCTCAGTGAGTAAAGCACTTGCCAGGCAAGCCTGAGGGCATGGGTTCTATCCCCAACACCAAGGTCAAAGCTGGGTGCAGCAGGTGTCTGTAACCATGGTGCAAGGGAGATGAAAATAGATCTCTAATGTTCATTAGCCAAGCTAGCTGAATCAAAGGACTGATTCAAGAGGAGACTCTATCTTAAAAATAAGATGAAAAGTGGGAGAATAAGACACTGACATGAGCCTCTGGCCTCAAAATACATACAGAGAGAGAGAGAAGGGGGGAGAAAGAGAGAGGAGGAGGAAGAAGAGTGGGAAGAAGAAGAGGAGGAAGAGGAGGAAGAGAAAGAGGAAGATGAAGAAGATGAAGAAGGAAAACCAACAACCACTCAAATGTAGCACTTTGGTTGAGGTGTGCATTGTGACACTCATATAGAAGACTGACTCAGCTTCCCCAACCCCCACTTCCTTCACATAAAATGTCTTTGTAAGAATCAAGTACCAATTCCTAATTTCTCTTTTCTTTCTAAATCATACCTTCTCTACCAGTACTTTGCATGTGCTTCCCTTAGAGATCAGAGGAGCCTTGGAACCAACTATGACTATTGCAAACCAGCATCTTAGGTACAATGGCAAGCCTAGGAAACAACATCTTTCTTTTATCCCACCATCTTTCTTTTTTCAATATTGTGCAACAATTTTTTACATTGATATAATAAGTTTGAGTCATTTTCACATGCAGCCTGTTCTCCTCCCTCATCTCCCTCTCTCTCCCTCTGGTACCTTTTTTCTTAACAAGACCTCCTCCTTTTCCATGACTCTTTTCTAGGTATGACCCCCTGAGTTTTACTGTAGCTTCTTACCCAAACATGTGTGGGAGGTTCACCAGTGCAGGAGCAAATCACCAGTGGCTATCCCACTGAAGACAATGAGGTATACCCCCAACAACTATCAACTGCCAACAGTGAGTGTCAAGCCCTCTCTATCTGTGCTTCTAAACAGCATTACTCTCTGAAAATACAGTCCATGTGTAATTCTAACCTATAGTATGGTCATTTGTGTTCATTTATTTCATCCTTTTCCACCAAGCACTTGTAATTTCTCAGGGGAAGGTGTCCTTTGTTGCCTCCTATGGTGACATGCAAATGACAGAGAAGGCAGACCCCTTAACTATCTACATGTTCCATGTTCATCCTGGAGCTGAGAACTGACAGACTTGTTTTAAACCCCTACAAGTCCTTCTAATATGTATGATCTCCCAAAGCATTGCTTTTTACTTATAGCTCCAACCTAATTATAGAGTTTTTACAATCTACAGTAATTAAGATCTTTGGGAATTCTTTAGGAAGCACAGATAAAATAGACTTCCAAGAGTCTGTCGAGGTTAAGTAACCAAGTCACATATACTTCAAAGATAATGAAATGACAGCTCATCACTCGCTATATTTATTCCATCTATTAGCCCCAGTAGTTCCTATGTGAGCTGAGGACAAGCAAAAACAGAGATGAGCTAGATATGCATGTTAAAAGTAGCTCCAAATGGGGCTTGTGAGCTCAACAGGAAGTGTGTGTGCCTTCACTGTGAAAATCTAGAACAACTCTAGTGTCTGTAGCACCAAGAAGGAAAGCCCTTAAAGACGCACAATCTGTGAGGGAGCTTTACCTACTGAAGTTCTGTGACATGGGAGCTTATCTGAGGTGAGCCTTTGTGATGACCAGTGTCCATCCAACAAAGCTGAGCTCTGTCCATCTGGGAGGCTCCAGCCCTAAGAAAACTTCCTTTTTAATGTAATGCATCTTGTTTTTCTGTCTGAACTTTCTTTTGACTTTTAATATATTTAGTTCTGTCTAGCAACATGGAAAAGCCCTAATCTGTATAATAAGGAGAGTGTAATAAACAGATAACAAAGGCAAAGGGATATTAAGGTAAAAAAAAATCTAATTTTTCAAAGGCATTTAATATGTAATCTTGCCTTCTTTTCCTCTGCTAAATCCTATAACAACAATAAAGGAGAAAAACAGCTCTGAGTCAAAAGAAATGAATTACATTTTCTGCCATTGGTGGGAACATGCTGAATTTATACAAATTCATTTTGAAAAGCTATTTCTACACAACTGCCTCTCTCTCTGAGGACGCCTGAGATCCCAGATAGATACAGTCTCAGGTCTGCATCTCTATTGTGTTTACCTTTGTTCTTGCACTTATCTAAGCAACCACAGACTGAATCATTCCTAGCTCTACATATTCGAAGACGGACAGCGGAGGACTTTTTCACGGGAAGAGGTCAATGAATGGATCCGAGTACATTAGTCATACAGTAGATTGCCTTTCTGCTTTGAAGTACTATCTGATGCTTGTTATATGGATGGGAAGAAATGTAAATCTTCTACTGTTAAACCTGCAAGCCTAATTGGAAAATCATCACTGAGTTCTTCAAACAAGAAAGGTCCCAAATTTAAATATGTTCTAGCTTGAAATGCTACTCTAAATGGAAGTTGATTTGCCTACACAAACTTCAGAGAGATAAACAAAAGTAATCAAGAAATTCCAACTCTAGGAGCTAGCGAGTTGGTATAACAAGTAAAACTGCTTGCTGCCAAGCATAAAAAACTGAGTTCCATCACCAGAAAACACACTATGGAAGGGAAGAACTGAGTCTTGAAGGTGGTTAACCAACACATGGGCATTGTGCCACGTGCATATGCATACATGCAAACATAAATTAACTAAACAACATTTTCAAAAGGAATTCCCAGTCATAGAAAATCTAGTTAGCTCTGATTAATGCCTTAGAACTCAGTATCACAGAGCCCCAAAAACTAAACACTAGAAATACCAACAAATAAGCTTAGTGTAGGAAAACACAGTTGTCAGGGAATGAATTTCACCCTCATTGTGAAGGCTGGTTTTAAATTGTCAACCGATCACAATCTAGAATTTCCTGGCTTGAGTGTCTAAGTGAGGACTTGTCTAGATCGAGTTTTCCTGTGGGCATGCCTGGGAGTGATTTTTCTTAATTTGATTAACTGAAGTGCAAAAACCCACCCTGAATGTGGAAAGCACCATTTCCTGTGCTGGACACTGAACTAAATGCCAAGGACTGAGCACAAGCACGCATCCACCAATTAATTCACTGCTCTCTGCTCCTGACTGTGGATCCAATCTAGCCAGTTGCTTCAAGTTACTGATGCCTTAACTTCCCAGTTAAAGATGGACTGGAACCCGGAACAAAGAGACAAGTAAGCACCCATCTCCTTTAAGTTGCTTCTGTCAGGGTCTCTTATCACAACGACAAGAGACAAAATTAAGACTTTAGCTATCTGAGAAAGGGGCTGAAAGAATCCATCTCTCACCCCAGTCAGAATGGCAGTTCTCAAGAACACAAATAAAAGCAGCTGCTAATGGGGATGCCCGACAAAAGAAACCCTGTACACTGAGTGGGAACATACTCAAGTGCACTTACTATGAAGGTCAGTCTGAAAGGTCCTGAGAATAGACATACTAAGATGGCCCAACTATGCCACTTCTCAGTGTTTACCAGATCAGCACACCACAGAGAGATTTGCATGTCTCTATTCACAAAACTAAGCTGGGAAGCCAACCACCATGGTGCCCAACAACATAGGAATGGATACATAAAATGTATACATACATACAATGGAATTCTTTTTCAGCCATAAAGAATAATGAAGTTACGTTATTTACAAGGAAAACATGAATGCAACTGGAAATAATCATATAAGGAAACAAAGTCAGTCTCAGAAAGGCAATGTTTTACTTACGTTTCATTTGCTGTGATTAAGACCTTAACCAAAAGCAACTTGGGGTGGAAAGGTTTATTTCTGCTTACAGTTTACTGTCTATTATGAGGGGAAGGCAAGGCAAATTCAATGGAGGAATCTCAAGGCAGGAACTGATAAAGTCCATAGGGGTAGCTGCTCACTTACTTCCTTTCATGGCTTGCTCAGTTGTCTTTTTTATACAACCTAGGACCACATACCATGTTCTGGACTTTCTCTCCAGAAGGACTTTGAGGTTTCTACTGCAACCCAGGCATGAAAACCCATTTATAAAATATCATATAAATTATCATTTCAAGTCCCCTCCTCTTCCTGCTGCAGATGAAAGCCTAGGAGATGCTGCTGGTATTTGTGATGTCTAGTCACTGAGGAAGCTGTACATTTCTTTAGAAACCATTGGTGGTTCCTGGCTTACCAGTATGAATAGCAGCCGGTGCTCACTGAATATATATCATTATCCTGCACCAAAGCTCATAGGCTGATGGAAGAACTAATTATCTCTATAGAGGGAGATGTGGCAGCTGGAAAAGTCCAATGGCTTGTTCAAGACTAGGAACATTGACAAAAATAACAAAAGAAGGCTTAGGAATAGGTCATTATGATTCCAAATCTCTGTCTCCATCTTTGCCTTGAGCTCTCTGATTATATTTATGTCTAAATCACAGCTGCTGGATAACCCAAACCAAGCTCCAATCACATCCCACTTAACACTTGTCACACTGGGTTTATTTAATTGACAATAAGCCCTGACTCCAAGTAGACTTGATGCCATCCAATTCTCTTTGCATCTTGGAACGGTATTTAACTTCCCGTTGGGCTCACATCCTTCAATCTGCCAAAAGGATAAATGATGTTTT
The DNA here is from genome assembly GCF_008632895.1 of Mastomys coucha. Classification (NCBI taxonomy): domain Eukaryota; kingdom Metazoa; phylum Chordata; class Mammalia; order Rodentia; family Muridae; genus Mastomys; species Mastomys coucha. Next base: position 41,191,917 of record NW_022196904.1, on the reverse strand, counting down.
GTTTCCACCAAGATGGTAGACCAGATGCCCTCTACTTGAATGAACTAAAATCTTGTATCTAATATATAAGTAAAAAAAAAAAGATCTCAAAAGTCACAATAGGTACATCTCAAAAGAAAGATACAGAAGTCAAAGCAGAATGACAGAGGGATCCCAGGTGACTAGCAAGTACCAAGGCCAACCCTGAAGGTTTCTGCTGAAGTTCACAGCCTTTGAGCTCTCATCTTGATGGTTGTTACATGGGAGTGGGGCAGATAGATAATATAGTCTAAGAGTATGGCCCTTAAAGGAAACTCCTGTACAAAAGTAAGGCTGTGGAGGATAAATGGAAAGGAAGTAAGCTCTATACATAGCACAGAAAGGATAATCCTTGCACTGCACACACACACACACACACACACACACACACACACACACACAAAGCCTTCCTGTTGAGACTTTACTACTGGCTAGAGAGAGAAAAATTTGTCCTTGAGAAATTCTTTACAAATTCTTCTCACAGATTTCACCCGACCTACTCTGGGCTGGGAGAGCCACTCTATATAAAGTCAGATGATATAAAAATAAGGATCCTCATCATCTTTGCAGGAGCATACACAATGTCAACCCAGGGCTCAAAGAATCACCAGTTGTCAAGGAAAACAAGCAGTTCAGGGGCAAAGGGTAAGGTAAAAAGTCTTGTTCCTGGCCAGGACTTCCTCCTCACTGGGTAGCAGCCAGCTATACACTCACTCTCTACAGTGAACCAGAAACCTCGGCCAGGGCTCAGTTAAAGTAGCACTTTTTTATTTCTTCTTCCTTCTCCTTTCTGATAACTCCATCCTCTTGCTATCCACCACTTAACATCCACCTCTTCCCTTCTACACATTTTATTTTATTTCTCTTTACAGTCCTTTTTCCTCTAACCATAAAGTTTCTTGGATATGGCTGGAATTTCAAGCTCTAAGAGTCTTGAGTTCTGGTCGTGAGTCTGCCTTCTGTTTTCCCAGGAAGAGCTACCTACCCATCCTGACCTTCAGTCTTCTCCTCTGTGAAGTATGTTGACAAATTAAGCTAAGCTCTCAGAATTATTTGGAGAATTAAGGGAATAGTGAACATAAAAGATAAGCATTGGATCAAACACATAGAAACTGCTCAATAAAATTACCTAATGAATGAGTTTCCCGTTTCTTCTACATCAATGTAGTTCCATAGGCCAAATCCTGTCTACCATTTACTTTTGTATACCCTGTAAGCTAAGAATTGTTCTCATACTTTTAAATGGTTATATTCTAGGTTATTCGGGATTATATTTTAACAAAACAAGCATATACACAGTACCCTAAATTTTGTCTCTTGGCCTGGAAAAGCCTACCATTAGTAGTAGTTAGGTGTAAGTGTGAGTGTATGTGTGTGTGTGTGTGTGTGTGCGTGTGTGTGTCTAGTTCCCATTCTAGATTACCATAGCTTCCAAGCAATGCAGTGAAAATCGACACACTCCCTTGAAGAATTACACATCTAGCTAGTTTAGAAGAAACACACTTATAAAATTTCGCAAAGCACCAAGGGAGCAGGTTTAGAAGGTGAATGAAACCATTTTCGCTTATAATTTCCCACAATTAAATGTCTTCCACTTCACAAACGCCCACTTTACATAATAATATTTGAAGGTTAGAGTTCATTGTGTCTCCTAGACAGTGCATAGCTCAAAAGAGAAAAATGGCATTGCCCACAATGGGGGAGAATAGGAAAGAAAAGAGCATCCTGGGAGCTGAGAATGGAGGCCAGCCATCACCTGAAGCTGAGTGGCTTGTGTCTTGTTCTAAAAAAATTGCTAGCATGCTAAAATATAATTACCAGTATTGAGATCAAGCTGCTTCAGACAATGTGATATAAAAGCCTCTGTGTGCCACCAGCTGGGATGGCGAATAATTGCCTGTGATTCAAATTTCCTGCACACTCTGAAGGTGAAAAGCTAATGCCTTTGGACTCCGGCCTCAGTCTCCATCTTTCTCTTTACAAAAGCTTTCTCTCTCTTTTACAGACAAAAGAGGATTTGGCTTGGAGCACTGGAAGACAGTTCGGTGGCTTATGTACTTGCCCTTGCAAGTGGGAGGACCTAACTTTGTCCTCCATTACCCAGGTAAAAAGTGAAGTATTCTGGCCTGTTATAACATCAGCAATGGGGATACATAGACAAGAGGATTTCTGGAGTTCATTGGCCAACCAATACAGTCATTACTGAGTTCTAGGTATAGTGAGAAAGTCTGTCCCAAAAGCTAAGATGGGAAGTGACTTGGGGAAGTAGCAATATTGACTTCTGGTCTTACCACCTCTACATGGATGTACCCATCTACACATACACACACACGCACACACACGCACACACACACACACACACACACACACACACACACACACACAAGCTCAAAGAATATGTATTGGACCAAAAGTCTATTTTGAGATAGAAAGGTTGCCAGTCACGGCATGATCTATGGCTCCCAATCACATAGCCACCTCTCCTCTAAATTTCCACATGCCACAGCTGAAGGCCAGCAGCAGTCAGCCACAGGTGGAATGGGACTAATATATCATTTTCACTGTTATTAAAATCCTTACTTTTGCAGAGTGTAATGTCTCTTAGGCCCAAACTAATTCTTCCTTTGCCCTAGGCCAGAATCCGTGTCCGGGACTGATCACTCCGATAACAACAGCATGTTCTGTTTCGTTTTGCTTTTGTTTTTTTTTTTCTTTATATTTCAGTGCCCTTTTCCACAAGGCTTCAGCTTTTCATGTGGAGTTATGCTTCATGAATATATATGAAAGCCCCTAATTATTAACATCTTGAACACATCTACTCAACATGAACATTTCTCGGGGATTGTTTTGCCTCTTTGTATCTAATAGGGTCCCAGGAATATCCCAAAGCTGTACACAGTACCTGCTGCATAAATGATAAAGTGGGTATTCCCCATGATACAACTGAAGGTTTCTTGGCCCCTTCGTTTAACTCAGGACCAATCTGAAAATGAGTCACATATTAGAAGCCCGATGTAATGTCTTGCAATGACAGAAATATGCTCATGATAGCTGTTTTACCCTCCTGATTATTGCCAATTATTCTTACATCCAAAATGCATTAGCTCACAAGCTTCAGAGACTCTGCCCGTATATCATCTCTCATTCTGTCTGCTTTTCTAGCCACTGGGCAAATTCTCTTTCTGCTCACAAGGAAACTACAGTGATACACACTGCATTCTGTTTCCTAGCACTTCTCAAGAAAACCATTGTGATTCAGCCTAATTGTTTCAAAGACCCCAATGGGTGAGCTACTACAGGCAGTCTCATTTCAAGCAAGAATAAAACATTTTGCCACAGCACTTTACACATGCCAAGCTAAAAGTGTTTCCATTAAAACATATTGCTCTGAATTCCAGGTAGAACAAAGAGATATGCTATCACAGTGAATTTAGACACCTACTTTTGCAGTCATCTTGGCCAAAAGCTCTTGCAAATCCATTATTCCTTGAACCAGGCTCAGGAAATCACTGCATGTTGGGCAAGCTCAATTTAAAAAAAAAAACAAAAAACAAAAAAACAAAAACAGAAGGCATCTGTTAATATTTTGCTCACTTGAGAGAGAGAAATTTAAAAACAGAGCTACCTAACTATACAAGGGGTTTTGCTTTCTTGAGATGAAAATTTGAGGGAAATGACAGAGGATTTCTGTTCCTGATACTGTTTCCCTCATTTTTACTAATAATTAAAACTAGGAAAAAAGGAGGCCATTAACTAAAAAGAACGTGATATTTTTTAAACTAAATCCTCATATGAAATTGAAATTTTCCAAGAAGTAACTCACACCCAGGTCAAAAATTTAAAGAATAATTTTGTGAGATATATATTTTTACACCAAACATACATTTATGTAATTATGTTGAAGATATCTTTGTTGTAACATACAGAGCCCATTGTCTGATCCTTTCTTGCCCTCAATTTGTAATTTCCAAAGTAACAAAATCGTGTTTCAAGCTTGAAAGACCCAGTAATATCGACGTCAGATAATCCTTTTACTGTCTCCAAAGTCAATCTTACATAATTCATGTGTTTCCTTCCAGGTGTTTTTGTCTGGCACTTGGAACAAGTCACATAATATTTAATTCAGAAATGCCTACATGCTACTTACTGCGGTTTAGGTTGGGACACTGCGTGATGAAGCCGTTTGGCATGAAGATGATCTTGCCATCTTGGATGATTCCCTACCAAAGAAGAGATAAATAGCAATCAAGTTGAAAGCTGCCAGTGGTCCTGTGCAGCCCCACACCCAGGGGATGCTTAGCAAGACTGGTTCACTCAGGAGGCCAGGCAGCCTTGGTGAGCACCAGCCCAAATCACTCCCATCTAGAAATCTTTTAAACATTCATCTTGAGAAGGTCACAGTTAGTTCCATCTGGTAGGTACCAGCAAGAACAGTAGCAAGGGTGCATTAGGAGGTATTTGTATTCATAAACTATCAAATTGAAAGGATGCTGTGAAATACAAATGTTCTTTTATGTCCTAACCATCCTGTTACATTGAGGAATGCTGATTTTTCAAGGCTTGCTTTTGGAGGGGGAAATAAATATAATGAAAGATTTCTCATGTTTGCATATATATGTGTACAATGTATATACATATGTGTATGCTGTCTGCATGAGTGTGGGCACAAATGTGAGAGTATACATGCATGTACATGTATCCACATGAATGCAGAGGTAAGGGCTTGATGTTAGGCATCTTCTTCAATCTGTATTTATTGAGGCAGTGTCTCTCACTTGAACTCAGAGACCTCTGTGTACTCTAGCTAGCCCACCTGGCTCTGGAGATCACAACTCCACCTCATATTTCCAGGATCACAGGTATGTTTCCACACTCTCCTAGCATTTACTAGGTACTGGTGATGCAAACTCTAGGTCGCAGGTTTGTGTAGTAAGTGTTTTCACCACTGCACCATATTCCCAGTCCCAATAAAGACTTCTATTGATACATTTAGTTAAGGAAATAAAATTAGACATCAAAGAAAAAAAAGCAACAATTTTCTCTCCTCAACTAATTGAACAACACTGAGTCTTTGCTGGCATCTTAAAACCTGATCAACATCTCTGAGAAGAAAGACTACTTTAACAGTAGAGTTCAGTCTGGAAGAAAAGACCAAGTTTAAAACAGTCACTGGGGACTGATCTCTCAACAGAAACATTGGTGGATTTATCTAGTTAAATTTAAGATTCTGTTTTTAGATTTTTTTTCCTTTAAATCTAATGGAAGAGATAGAATAGAACAGATGGTAGACCCAGACTCTGGTTCAGAATATTGAGCTTCATCTATAAATAAAATATAGGCTTAAGATAGTGGGGAAGTCTTTGGAGAGGCTAACACTTAACATTTACATGCATGCCTTCGAGACAAGGCAATCAACACGTGTTGCTCTCTATTTCTTATTTCAAGATAAAATTTAATTGGAAATATCAATATAAATAACAGGATCAGAGCTCATCCACAGCAGAACTGTACACATTTCTTAACCTCATTTTTTTTTTTTGACCAAAAAGCAGTGATGATGATCACAAGGGGAAATGGTTTCACCATGGGAGAAGAACTTGCCACTGCTTCCCACTATTAATTCATAACCTCATGCAGTAATTGATACAACTTGAATCAGTTTCTCTCTGGTATAAAGATGCTCCATCTTTCAGAGCCAAACAATTGCTTTAAGAGTCAGGGCAACTTTCAGACACACTGGAACTTCAAAAGAAATGAAAAGTCTTTGCTTAGAAGTCAAGGGAAGCCAAGTTCTAGATCTTGACTCTGGCTTACTATAAGGACTGCACAAGAAGGGAGAGACCTTCTCTGAGCATCAGTTGAAGGGAGATGCCAGATCCAAAAGCTAACATCCCTCTAACACAGGATTTGAGTCAAATCACAGGCATCTGAATCTACACTGTCACCCAGGAGATCTCTCATTTTTTAATTGCCTTTCCATCTACATATGTATAGAAATATGTTTATATAAACAAAACTACAGATTCCCACTAAAGAAAGACCCCTGTAGAAAATTAAATGTCATACTAGAAAACACATTTCTGTAAGAAACCTGAATAGGACTCAGCAGCAAAAGAAGAGTCTACGTGGAGGATAGGACAACTGAAGATAATGGGAAGAAAAGAAACATTCTCTCATGTGCAGAACCTCTGAGTATGAAAGAGAAATGGAATGGCAGAAAAGGAACACATTTGTGTGGAGAACAAAAAACTATGGTGAAAAAGGAGGGTAGGGGGAAAGTAGAAAAAGATAGCATAAACATGGGCAAAACAGGATATATATGTAAAAATACCATAAGAAGATCATTATTGTGCACATTTACTAAAAGCTGAAGAATAGTACATATATTAGAAATACAATATAATTTAGAAATACAAAGCAGAAATATAATATTAAATTTTATTTTTTAAAAGAAAATACCTATGCAATCAGATAGATTCTAGATAGATTTAGAATAACCAGCCACCCTATTTTGACCAAGACATAGAGATTTTCTGTAACAAGGGATACCTTACTACTAAAACAAAGACACTCCCAGCCAAGAAAAGAGTACTGGTCAACCTTGGTGATCCTGAAGTATGCAGAAGAAACACATGTGCCAAGAGAGGCCCAGGCCCATCCATCCCTTTCATAAGAGGTTGTATCATGCATGGGAAGGGTTCTCAGAAATGTGTTTTATATAAATTAGCTTTCCCTCACAAAATAGAAAAACACCCTGAAAACTGCAATATGAATTGGCCTAATTGCAACCCAGAGCATGCTAGCTTTCCTTGGCCTTTTTTGAAGTGACCTTACACATTTTAGATAAAAGATAAGTTACAAATTACTTCCTCCTAACCTTCTTTGCTTTTGTTTTTCCACTTTTGATCTCTGGCGTGTGTGTGTGTGTGTGTGTGTGTGTGTGTGTGTGTGTGTGTGTGTGTGTGTTTGCTCACACACCCATGTGCACACATTTGTGTCACAGATCATTAGGTGAAGGTCAATGATGTTGACTTGGACAAAACCTGAAATAAGTGCTGACAGTTTTCCAATGCTCATTAACACAAAAACCCAAAGCTCTTGGTATTTTTTTTTGTTTTTTGAGAAAAAGTCAGAGGGATCAGCCCACACATGGGCATGAAAACTTGTTCTTGCCACATAAATCAAGATGTTAACTTGATGCAGAATGGATATGAAACAATGCTGGGTTGAAAGAAAGCAGGAGGCAGGACAGCAATACTAACTGCAACCTAAAGGGTGGATGTATACTTGTGAATGTGCCCTGTAAAGGTGTAGATGTGAATGTACACGTGAACCACAGAATTGTGTGTGTGTGTGTGTGTGTGTGTGTGTGTGTGTGTGTGGTGTAACTGACATAAATGGATAAATGGATAAAAAATGGATATAAATGGATATAAATGTACATGTGCCCCACCAAAGTGTGGTGATAACCACTCATGTCACCCACAGAAGTGTGGGTATATTATGTATGTAACAGAAATCTGGGTCAAATATGCACACTTGGAGGCCAAAGAATGGTAGCATTCCACCTTCTCCCCAAAATAAGGAAAGGATCAGAAGTTCTTGCATTGATTGACCACATTGGTCATGTAGTACCTTGATATTGGTTACATAGGGCTGGACTATCTGAGTTTGCTTTTCATTGCTGTGATAAAACATTCTGACTAAAAACAACTTAAGGTGGAAAAGGGTTTACTTGTCTTAAATGTCCATCATCAAGGGAAGTTAAAGCAGGAAATGAGAGGAAAGCTGCTTCTCTGATTCGTTCAGCCTGTTTTCTCATATAACCCAGGCCCACCTACCTAGGGGTGGTACTGCTTATAGTGGGCTGGACCCTGTTACATTGATTAATAAGAAAAAAATGTCTCACAGACAAGCCCAGCAGCACAATCTGATGCCAATAACTCCACGATTGAGATTACATCTTCTTAAGTGACACCTGTTAGTATCAAAAGTTGAAAAAATTAACCCACACAATTGACTCCTCGTTAACTTTACACACAAACACAACAACCTGCAACTACATCCTTTTCTTCCCTTTCTTTCCTAAAGTTTTCATTTTACTTTCACAGTAGAAAACATAGTCCAACTTCAAATGTCCCACAGTCTTTAAAATATTTGCCAGGTTAAAAGTTCAATAATTCTTTTTAAAGACCAAAGACACTTAGCTGTGGGTTCTGGTATGATAAAAAGTAAGTTGAATACTTACAAAATTGAAGGACTAGGGCATAAAAACAAGCATTCTTAAGCAAAACCAAAGTCCAGCAGTGTAGCTCCAAATCCTATAGCTCAATGTCTGACAGCTGAAACTTACTCACAATCTTCTGAGTTCCAAAAGCCCTTGAAAGGTCAAACTCTCCAGCTCTGCCATGGCATATACAACTTGTCTCATAGGCTAACTCTATTCCACACCTATGCTGTCCTTGGTGATTGTCCCATGGTCTTGTCATCAGCAATATGCTAGAGTCTCCATTGTAGGTGAAGCTGTGCCTTTACCGAGGGCCTTTCCTGTCCTCTCATAGTGACAAGCCTCAACTTCTCTCCATGATCCTTCAGTCTTTGGTCTGCATGGCAACTGAAGCTGCACCTTCACAGATAGCTTCTCTTTGGGGAGATTCTAACACTGCCACAGAGTGCCAAGGTTCAGCTCTGCTTCAAGACCCCTTCAATCCTGAAGTTTTTATGGCACCAAAATCACCAACTTTAGATGCAAGCCTGAGATTATAGCCTTGTCCTCCTCTTGACTGTACCTTTTGTGTGCTGACCTTAAGGAAAAACTAAAGAATTCTCAGAAGATTCCTACTCAATGATGCTCATTTCTTGATGATCACATCTGCTTTTTAAGCCCCAGTTAACCAGCATCTACTGTCCCAATAAAGCAAAGGTTTCATTTCCATGGGTCACTTGTTTTTCTTACAGAATTTATTATTGTGATTATAATTTATAAATGTCCATTTTAAACATATTTTACTTAAAATATAATCACATCATTTCTCCCTCTGTTAATCCCAAAGTGAAGAGAAATATCATAGACCAGTTAATTAAAGTAAGCTTTTTTCCTATGTACATGGGCCGCCCTCCCCCACCCCTAAGAAGGTCAAGAACCCCTAAGGAGTTCAAGGAGTCAGCATTGGATGTGAGGAGGACAAAGGCTAGCTCAGGGGTACAAGGTTTTCAAATGGGAGATTCAGCATGCAGTCAGGATTACAGGAGCAGAACATAACTGTAACAAGTTAATCATAACGACCTCCTGAAACAAAGACATGATTGCAAGGTGGTCATAACAAAGTAGTCGTAACAACAGGTAGTCAAACAAGGTGGTTATAGCAACCATTTGAAACAAAGGTGTGGTTGCCAGACATTTCTTATAACTTTTTGAAATAAAGATACAATTGCCGTTTCCAGGACCATCCAATACAGAGCCGTTTGTAGTTAAGGTTATAAATTGAGCATAGCCCAATCCTTGAGAAACAAAGGTTTAATCAAAAACAAGAATAAGCCTAGTTTGTCTTTACTATAATATGGCTTTTAAGCCTAAGATGGAGGTAGGCTTGTTCATCATCTTCCCTTTCCTCCCTCCAACCTATTCCATGCCCATTTCTTGTCTCCTTCTCAAACTAATGAACTCTTTTTCTTAATTCAAACTTAATACTAAAACAGCCCTTATAGAGTCTGTGAGGGTCTCTCCAACATCCCTCTGAAATTTCACAAGCCGGAACTCTGTTGTTAACATTTATTTCATCATTCTTATCTATCAAGCTTCCATAGAGCAGCCCAAGTACTCAATAAATTTTCTGCCCAAAGCTTAAAATCCTTCAACAATCCTCCCTAAAACTAACATGGTCAGGTCCACCACAGCAATAGCCTTCTCTCTGGTATCAATTTCTGTCCTAGTTTGCTTTCCGTTACAACAATAAAACACAGACCACAAAATTTGGGAAGAAAAAAAAAGGGGTGGGGGTATTTGGCTTATACATTGCAGTCTGTCTGTCTTCAAAGGAAAGCCAAGACAGGAACTCAAGGCAGCAACTGAAACAATGACCACAGAGAAATGCCACTTCCTGGCTTGCTCAGCTATCTTTCTTGTATGGTCCAGGCCTACCTGCCTAGGCACAGTACAATCTACAGTGGGCTGAACTCTAACATCAATTATTAAGAAAATGTCTCACAGACATGCTCATAGGCCAATCAGATGGAGGCAATTCCTCAACTGAAATTTCCTCTTCCCAGGTGACTCTATTGTGTCAAGTTGACAAAAAGACTAACCCACGCAATAGCAGGATAAACATTTGCCATGCTAAAAAATACATAAAATAAATTAATGTTTTAAACCATTAAGTTCTATAAACATAAAATAAGCTTTAAAAAGAGAAAAATGTCCCTTACCCTTATTTCTTCACACAAAACTTCACCTGTGAAGATTTCCATAGACAAAAAGGAGCCTTCCAGCACTGCAACTTCTCTCAAAGAGATAAGGGGTGAAAAACAGAATTCCCCTCATCTCTCCTCATTTATCTTTAAATGCAAGCATACCCATCTGAAATTTCAGTGTACTGGGCCTATGTCTAATACAGCACAATGGGCCTATGTTCACTTCAGAAGCATTCTGTCCCTGTATCAGCTGGCCTCAGTGGCCTCATTCCCTATACTTTATTTCACATCATTTATCCTGGCAGACTTTCTCAAATTTCAACTTCCTTAATTCTGAAATACCATGAGTATTTACTAAATACTCTCAGCCCTGTACCAACCCTGCAAGACTCCAGTTCAGTAGAGTTGGAATAGACCCAGAAATCTGCATTTTTATAAATCTCCTCCCAATGATTCTGAGGAAAAGTCAAAAGACCAAGCCTAGAACAGCTTGATCTGCTGTCAATCATTTTCTTTCAAAGCAGGAAGGTTTATTTGCTAAAAGTTCAGTGTTGCGTGTTATGTCTAACACCTACATATGAGCAGTTCACTGACTTGCTACTGAATGGAAATGGGTGGGATTACTAGATACATAAACTGAGGTCAAATTCAAGGCAACACAAATCCCAGTGTCCTCTGTTTTTCCTGTGTCTTAGAGTGTCCACTGTCATCACAGTAAACAGTGTAAGAGCACCAAATTCCTAAAGTCTGTAGGTTACATAATATCAGATCATTTTCTGAGAGGTTTGCATAATATACAGCATTCCATTTTAACCTAAAATATCAGTATTTTCAAGACCCTGGGGAGCAGAAAACCAGGAACGTTTTGGGGAAATTTCTGCAATGGTTGTGATACTCACAATGAGTGCTGAGCTGGGGGGCACACAACCTGCTCATTCCACCTGTAAGAAGTTGAGGGCTCTGATACTTTTAATAGCTTTTCCTACCTGGCTCCTACATCCTAAACCAACCAAGTAGTACAGGTCTTCTAGCACCAAGCCAGCACTGGGGTGCCACAGGATGCCAGAGCTTAACCTGCCTAACCTAGAGGAGCACCACAGTTGTATGGCCATGGGAGACAATGCAGCAAAGAGTTCCTCTTGCTGACAGGATGACAGTTTATCTTCATTGCCCAGTGTCTATTGAGTCATTTGCATTTGATGCCAATCATTTGCTGAAGCAAATTTAAACACTGAGAAGAGGAGCTGCTTCTAGGTAGTCTGATTTCACCCACAGGCCATCATCACATTCCCATTGCTAACTAGTTCTTCCTCAGCAGAGCTAAACCTGGGGGTGGGGGATGTGAAACCCAAGTGAATTCCTACAGTCCAGAGCCCTTGACAAGAAGTGCTTGCCATTAGTAAGTGTGGAAAGCATAGAGTTCTATTCCTCCCACCTGTTGCCAACTCTACCTCCTGCAGACAGCTTGCCATGAAACTGAAAAATAAATCCCACCAATCAATGATACATTTTGGGTTGTTCATGTTTGTAAAACTAACTCCCATTATTTCCAACATTTTTTGTAGTTCAGTAAGAAAAATAGAAAGGTATAATAAAAAGAAATCAGGAAATGATGCCATTAAGACCCTCTTACATATGGGATAACTGAGATTAGCAAACCCTCCTAGATGCTCAGCATTCTCAAACACAAATGAAAGATGCTTTAAGGCCAAACAAATGCTAATTCATTTTTAATGCTCTTATTTCCCTGCAGATCTCTGTTTACATTGAAGAAACTGGTTCTGGAGGTTTTTTGTATGCTAAAAACACTGAAACAAATTGCTTTGAAAGGCAAAGGAAGAGCAGGGTGGGTGCATTTCCTGCTAGGCATGTAAATATATGGATGAAGATGTGTTTTGTTTACAAACTGGCAGAGACCCAAGCTTTTACAACAGGATCACTGAAAGTAAGAGCTGGAGAGCAGCATTTTCAAGATGCAACCCATCGCCTATCTCTGCCCTGAAGACAGTGAATAAAATATCCCAGCTTGCATAACAGCCAAGAAAGACACTTGTCGACTTCCATTATGATCCATAAAAAAACTGTCAGCTCATTAGCATATCATTAGCTGCCCTGCTGTTCCCAGAGTCTTAACGCAGAGAAATATTAATCTATAAATGTATACACTTTCCAGAGCTGCGATTCCAGCTTTCCACATGAAAGGGAAAATAGGAATTAAGAATGGGAGGAATCCAATACAGCTTCCTTTGCTTTGTGCCTATAAACATATGTCTGCCATCTGCGGGATTATGAGAAGCAGCTGAGGTGAGAAAAAACAACAGCTGCCAGATTAAGGGAAGAAGTTGCAATCAATCTTCCTTTGCAGTGACAGCTCGGCTGCTGAAGGAAAGAGAAATGACCAGGTGAGAGAAAGCACTCAGGGCTCTGGATGTCCTTGGTAGAGTGCTTGCCTAGCAAGCATGAAGCCCTGGGTGAAATCCCCAACACCACATAACAACAGCCTGCTGGATGAAGTAATTACTAAATTTGGGGTTACAGGTGGGGTGGGAGGAGATGAGAAGTGCTATGTCATCCAGCCTTTAGTACATGAGACCCTTGATGAGATTTAAACAAAATAAAAGAAAAAGAGAAGACTTTCAGGAGAGAAAAAAACCAACCTTAGACTTGTGCAGGTGGGAATCCTCCGGAAAACATATGCTATTTAGAAGCTGTGAGAACACTCAATTCCTCATTTAGCTCTTTACCATCACTCCCCTTAGTTTTTTTGTTGTTGTTTTGTTTTTTGTTTTTGCTTTTGTTTTTGTTTTTTGAGATGATGTAGTCCAGGCTGGCCTCAAGCTCCCTATAGGAAACTGAGCACGACCCTGACTTTCTGATCCTCCTGTATCCTCCTGTCAAGAGCTGGAATTGTAAGTGTGAACCACTAATCCAGGTATATGCAGTACTAGAGCCTAAACGGAGATCCCTGTGCACATGGCAAGCACCCTACCTACTAAGCTATGTTCCCAGTCCCTACAGCCACCTGAAGCATGCCAAATTCGCTGCAGTTCACCTAGGCTTAGTCAATATTTTTAATACTCTGAAATAAAGCGTACAAACAGCTAGAATACATGACAGAGAAACTGAGTGGGTAGCCAACCATTCTGGTAATGAAAATCTGTGACAATCATGTCTCTCCCTACTGAATAACTAGTCCCTCAGAAAGCCATTGTTCTAAAGTACAGAAATCCCCCGAGTGTGTCTGTGTTTCCCACGGGACTCATCAGTGGTGTAGAGGCTTATGTGCCCCTCATCAAGCCCATGCCTCTAGCCTGTGCTCCTTGGTGTGCATGAGCATCATCATGCTGTATTCAAGAACATACCAGGGTTTGACACGTGAGACAGTCTATCTCCTTTTGCCTAGGAAGTGACACATTCATATTTTATAATAGAGAATAATGTTATTTTAGCCTGAAACACATCATAGGCATTTAACTCCAGAGCAATAAAGCAGGTGTGTGTGTGTGTGTGTGTGTGTGTGTGTGTGTGTGTGTGTTAGGCCCAGGAGGCAGCATCCCAAGGATGAATGTGCAAAGCCCTAAGATGTGCTGACTCTCAAGACGTGACTGCCTCCTCTTCAGGCAGAGCTCTGCAGCACTGAATTAATCAAGAGGTAATTTCTATAATGAGACGCTGACATATTGCCTGTACCCAAGTCATCATACCTCACCAACGGATGGCCAGAAGCATTATGTGGTGCCCAGAATTCTAAAGAGAAGATTAGATTTAAGGTCCCTGTAAGCAACCCCATGAATAACTGTTCATACTACTGCTAGAAGGCAAAGAGAACTATCCTGCTCCCCAGGGAAAAGGGCTGTAAGGAGCAGCAAGCCCCTTTTCTCTCTTTCCCTAAGAAACAGCTGTTCTTGCCTCCCCTTGAAATCAAGAATAAAATCAGATGAGATCTCTCTCCAATCAAGAATGAAGTAGGTGTGCACTCTCTCACCCCCATGAAGCCTGTAAAACATAACCTGTTGGATGAATGGTCAGACTGAAGGGAAAACAAACTTCAGCCTGAAATCTTATTTCTACCACTGTGTGGGATTGGCAGATCACTTATTCTCCAGTCCCATTGACTTACCTGTACAATGAAGATAATAATCACCACCTCATTAGGATGCTCTGAATGTGAGGTATAATTAGCTTAGGCAATGATGGAGAGCAGAAGTCGGGAGCCTCAGAAGCAGTAAGTCACTCTCTCATCCACATCCCACAACCTACACCTGCAGCAAAACATGTCCAAGCTCAGAACTCTTCACATCCTCCCTATGTCCTCTCTGTGTCCTTCCTGTGTTTCCTGTGTCCTCTCCATGACTTTTCTGTATCACCTTCATGTCTTCTCTGTGTTCTCTCCATGTCTTCTTCAACTCCTCTCCTTCCCCTCTTGACTCCCAAGATTCCTCATGCCTACAGGGTCATATACTTCAAGGCTACAATAGATGTGGTTCACTATTTTCTGGGTCATACCCTCCTAACTAAAACAGAGGTTCCCACAATATAATAAATGTGTATATTACTTCTACAGAGTGGTGTGACGCACAGCATAAACTGCATAAGAGAGACAGGATGGACTGTGTGTGATGCAGCCTCTCACATGCCAGGTACCTTTAAGGTATACGCATAGTCAGTCTGCATCACCTCTTATAACAGACTTATCGCTTTACAAGTAAAATGTCTGCAGTGGTTAATCTTGGATGTTAGCCTGACTGCATCTGGCATCAATGAAAATCCAAGATATTAGGCACTCCTGGGAGAGATTTTCTTAATCAGATTATTTGAAGCAGAAAGACCTAGCCTAACTCCAGATAAAAGGACATAATGAAAAAAATAGTTGCCTTTTAGACTGCTTGCCTTCACTCTCACTGGCAAGTCCATCTATTCTTTTGCTGCAGAATTCTGTCACCACTATTATAACCAACTTCTTCAGGATGCCAATGTAGACTGAAGACCAGCAGCTTTTCAGAAATCCCCTAGGAATGACTCTTCTGTGACAGACTGGGACTATGGAGAAGTCCAGCCTCAAGGAATGAGCAGCTACCAGATTGCTGGCCCCTCCAGTGTGAAACAGACATTGTCAAACTACCCAGACTACATGTTATGAGCCAATTTGATAAATCCCTGTATAAATGTATATGTATATATATATGTATATGTATATGTATATGTATATGTACATGTATATGTATATGTATTCATTCTATAAGTTCTGCACATCTAGAAAACTCTGGATAACCCACTACTTCCTAATCCCTGTACTTACTCATTTTTGAGACTACAGAAAGTCCCTAACTTTCCGTAGTTGAACTTATAGTCTTTCAAATTTGCAATAGTGTCAAAGTAATACATAAATAGAAACTTTACTGCAAATTTCAAATTTTTGTCTCTTTCTTGGCTATTGTTAAAACAATGTCTAAGTTGTCAGAATCAAAAGGGACCCCTTCTATCAAACTCTAATGAAAAGGGAGTCAGACATGGATGGGACATATGCATACTGCCTGGTAATAAGACCTACTACAAAAGACTCACCCAAAAGAGCATCCTTTCAACAAAAGTAAATGAATGAATATTATTAAGACAATACTTCTCTCAGCAGCTGTTCACTCAATATGGAACTAACCACACCTATATAATTGAACCTTATAGTCAAACAGAGTTATTTCAAAACTATTTATATAACTTCTCATTTTAATTTTTAAAATACCATTTCTCTTCTCCTTGACATGAATATGAGCATTGGCAGTCATGACACCCATCTCCTGACTTCAATCCCTCTCCTGTATAAATGAAGTCTTTACTGCAGAGGACTAGGCTAGGCCACTCATTATGTTGACAGTCTTCCTCCAAGAGCCACAACCACAACAGACCTGCAGCCTCAAGATCATGAGGAGAGAGAACTGGCAAGCAAAATGGGGATATAGGTATGGTACTTTACTAAATACAATCTACCTATCTATCATCTATCTACCTACCTATACCTAACTACCTGTCTGTCTGTCTGTCTGTCTGTCTGTCTGTCTCTCTCTCTCTCTCTCTCTCTCTCTCTCTCTCTCTCTCCCTCCCTCCCTCCCTCCCTCCCTTCACCCCCCCTCTCTCTCTCTACCATATCTATATATCATATCTATCTATCTACCTATCTACCTGCCATATCTATCTATCTATCATATCTATATATCATATCTATCTATCTATGTATCTATCTATCTTAGTCAGGGTCTCATGTACTCCAGGCTGGATTTGAATTTGTTGCATAGCTGAGACTTGCCTTGAATTTATGATCCTCTTGCTTTCACCTCCCAAGTCTTGAGATTACAGGGATGCACCATCATGGCCCAGCAACTAAATGCTTTTGATTTAATATATTTCCAACTTACAATAGGTTTATTGGAATGCGTTGAGGTTTTGTCTTTTATTGTCTACTGTAATGTTAAATGTGGGCTCCCAAGACTTGAAGCCCTATGACCCTGACCTCAAGTTATTTCTGATTGGTAAATAAAAACATTGGCAGCCAGTAGCTGGGCAGAAGAGACATAGGTGGGATTTATCTTTCCTGGGCTTAGGGTCAGAGGAGAACTACGAGAAGAAGGTGCAGGAGGAAGAAGGAAAAGCCACCATAAGTTAGGTGAGCCATAAGAATGTGACCCTGAGGGATGGCCCATTGCAGTCAAGAGCAGCACAGATGAAACATAGTAAACAGGAAATAATAACTCAGGCTTATCGATAGGAAACTAGATTCTAATAACATGGAAGGTAGGTATTAACCTAGCTATTGTCCTGTTTACAGTTTGTTGTAAATATAAAGGAACTTAAGTAGCTAAATCAGGGTAGAAACCTCAGGCCAAGATTAAATACTTTCTACAACAGGAATGTAACTCCATCATTTAGAGCTGGTTACTAGTTTAAATACTCTTTAAATAAAATGGAGATCGAAATGGGTTCTGAGTCTGGTAAGGCTTACAGTCTGGAAAGAAAGAACAAACCATTAAACACACAATCTACACCAAGGAACAATTACATGATTGTAAGTTTCCTATTTTAAAAATTACTAAGTCCTCAAAGATAGCAACAATAAGCCTTAAACCAACCATGCAGCCCTACTAAATGCAGCACCATGAAGTAGGACTCCATGTGTCAACTGTTTATGAAGTCAGTCCTCTCTATAGCTTCTCTTTCAAACCATATGATAATACAAAGATGCTTCAGGGAGAAAGTGATTTCAGTATAGGGGGTCCTTTTTCTGCAGCCACACACCCCAGACCAACACCGTTAACTTCCTATCTAGAAGATAGGGCAGCTTCTGAGTTTTGAATATAGGGCTGACTTCATGGTTTATTTTGGCCAGTAGAACATGCTAGAAGTTTTTCTGTACCAGTTGTAAGGCAAGGGCCCAACTACCATGTCTTTTCCCTCTCCAAAAACATCCCTGATCACTAAAATAGAAACAAGTCCAAACTAGCCTACTAGATAATGAGAGACATGTGGTTCAGGCATTATCCCAGCCAAGAGTCCGCCACCATTTGACTGAAACTATCCAAGATAAATTAGACCTCATCCAGTTTCAACAGCCTGCTGCAGGCACAGGAGTAAATAAATCTATGAGGGAACAGGCGAGCCAGATCCTTACAAAATCTCCCTGTGACATGTGAACTTTACAAGAGAAGCATCAACATTTTGAAAGGGAGGAAAAGAAAGATGGAGGGAGGGAAGGAGAGGGAGAAAAGGGAGTAATGGAAGAGACAAAGAAAGCAAGAAAAGGAGAGGAAAAGAAGTGGGAACTATTCTGAGACTCTGGTATTTTCAAGGGGCTCAGAAATGATGGTTGCAACTATATTGTGGCCAGAAGAGTCAAGGCAGGAAATAAGGTTGCATTAACAGTTGACACATGTAGGAACCAGATCTTACTCTGATGTGACTTGCAATGTAGTCCACCCTAGGGGCTGGAGAAAAGGCTTGGCAATTCAGAGCAATTGTAGGGCAAGCATGAGGACCCATGTAAGAAGGCAAACATGGACCTGAACGTGCCTAGCACTGAGTGGGGTGGAGTAGGAAAATCCCCAGATTGCTGGCTGCTAGCCGAGCTGACAGACTGAAAGATGGGTCATAAGAAACCTTGACTCCAAGGGATAAAACAGAAAAGAGAGTGATAGAGGATAACACTCAACACCTTCGTCTGGCTTCTATGTGTGCACAGAGGCACATGTACCTTTGCACACATGTGTGCGTGCACCTACACACATACATACAAATGTGCACACAGATTTAAACAAAAAAGTATAGGTCCATTAATCTCAAAAGCAAGTTCATCATCTCTGAGAAGTCCAGTAATCAAATTTAAATGTGCATCACTGTGCCGCAGGCTGGCCAATCTGAGCCTCCCTCAACCTGCAGGAGAAACGGGGTCCTAGTCAGGTCGACAAGGTGTAGGCAAAGAAATGACAAACAGCCGACACACGGGTGTGTTGAATCTGGATGTACGCTGTTGTCACCAAAGCTCTTTTACCTGGCTGCCATTATATGTCTGTTTAAAACACTGCTCCCCAAATGATATCTCAGGACATCAGAATCATGAATTGGCATCTCTTAGTAATGTGTCAGAAGTGAAAAGTGCCAGGTTCTATTTCAGGACAATCGGGTATGACTGGAAATGCAGCCAAGATAACTAATTTAGCATTTTAGCTATTCTAAATGCACAATTCAGAGGCATCAAGTTCATTCACAATGTCATATAACTTATCACTCACTCCAAATAAATGTTTTGTGACCATTCTCATTATCACCTACCCCTAGCACATGCAAACTCTGATCTCTCTGATTCAGTAGCTTTGTTTATTCATGAAACTGCATGTCAATTGTCAATATGATGAAATCGGGAATAATCTAGGAGACTGCAGGGCATGTCTGCGCAGGACTATATTAAATGAGATGAAATGGGATGGTAAGACATGCCCGCTGGGGGTGGCACCATTCCCTAGGCTAGATCCTAGGCTATATAAAAAGGAGAAAATTAGTTGAGTACATCCATGTATCACCCTGCTTTCTGGGTGTGTACTCTATGCTACCAGCTGTTTCAAGTCTCCCACTGCCTTGACCACTCCAGAATTATAGACTACATCCCTTAACTGTGAGTCAAAATAAATCCTTTTTCTCTTAGGTTGCTTTTGTTGGTGTGTTTTAATCATAGTAATAGGGAAAGAACCCAGAGCAAGAACAATCAAACAGTATTTACCTTTATGCCTACTATCTCATGTGAGTTTTGAAGGCTCATTCACATTACAGATCTTTAGACAACCTAATGGCTTGTAACCTGCACATACCATGCTTTTAATATTCCTTCCTACATGAGTAGAGATGCTAGGTGCTTCCATATTTTGGAAATTGTGATTAATGCTACAGAGGACACTGGCATACAAAATTGGGTCTCTGTTTTCAGTCCTTTTGAGTATCAGTCTAGGGGCCACAGGATAATTCAGTGTTGAGATTGTAAAGAATATTTTCAGTATCCATACAATTTTATATTTACAACCAATAAGATATAGGCTACAGAGACCCATGCCCTCACCCACACACTTTACTTTCCATTTTTAAAATGTCTACTAGTGTGACTGCAGTAAAGGTGATCATGGTTTTTATTTACCTTTTCCTGGTTGATAATGCTGAGCATCCTTTCATGGATTTTCTGGTCATCTTTTTGGAGGAGTGTCTATTCAGATCATTTTAACATTTTGAAATTTGTACTTATTCTTTGATAATTTCATACAAGATTATATTCACCCTCAAACCCCTGCAGCCTCACCATTAGCACATTTTTAGTTGGTCTATGTCACATATCCTGATGTTAAATCCTTAAAAGGCATATAATTAGAAAATGTTTTTTCTTCTCACATGAGATTTCTCATATGCTTAATAATACTCTTTGATGAAGTCTAACTTACCTACTCTTTTCCTTTGCTGCTCATCCTTTTTGATGTCATAGCTAAGACTCCATTGCAAAATCAAAGATCATATGGTTTGTCCCTATGTTTCTCCCTAATTGTTTCATAGTGTTAACTCATATTTAGGTTATTGGTCCATTTGGGACTAATTTTTTTTTTACATATGTTGTGAACAATAAACCTAGTTCTAGTCTTTTGCATGTGTAAATTCAACAACATTTGCTGAGGAAACTATTCTCTCCCCTGAGTGGTCGTAACATTCTTATAAGAAAAGGAAACAACCATTTGCCGGGAAAGATGGCTCAGCTGTTAGGAGCATATGATGCTCTTGTTGAGGACCTAGATTTGCTTCTCAGTACATTCATGGCAGCTCACAACAGCCTGTAATCCAGCTGCAGGGGACCAGTCACTATTGTCTAAACTTTGGCAGGCTATGCATGCACATGGTATGCAAACATACATGCAGGCCAAACATTCATACATATAAACTAAAATAAAAATCTTTTAAAAAATTAAACTAGCCATACGACACATGAGTTTGTTTCTAGAGCCTTAGTTGTATCTACTGAAATATATATCCATCTTTATGCTAATGGTGTGATGGCTAGAGATTTGAGTGAAATTTCAAAACTGGGAAAGTTGAGTCTTCCAAATTTCTTACTTGTCAAGGTTGTTTTGGCTACTCAGGGCTAAAAAAGCAGGTCCATATGAATGTGAGGATCAAATTTTCCATGTTAGAATTTTGATACTATTAAGCCCCCATCAATGAAAAAAAATCACTTGCATAGTCTTATTTCATTTCTTTTTACAGAATGGTAGAGTTGTAAATTTGCAAGCCTCCTGTTTCCTTGTCAAATGCATTGCCAGGTCTTTTACTCATGTAGGAGATTCTGTATATGGACCGCTCTCTTAGTCTGTCTGCCAGATTATTTGCCTAGTGACTTACACAGGCACAGTGTGAGTTTAATTTGTAACTGCTGAAGTCACCTGTGAGCTTCAGTAGCTCTCTTGCAGATTTTCACAATGTTCTATGTATACCATCATTTCTGCAAACAGAGATGATTTTCCCTATCCCTTTTGAATTTGAAAGAATTCCGTTGTTCATTTGGTCGCACTAATCAGAAGCTCCAGTATGATGATGAACAGTGTTGGTGTCTTTCTCGCCTTGCTCTTCAGAGGAAAGCTATCAATCCTTCTGCACTGAGGATGATGGGTGCTGCAGAGCTTTCTCTTATACCCTTTAGCATCTTGAGTACATTTCCTCTTATTGCTACTATTCTGAGTGTTCTCAGCCACAGAGGATGCCCCAACTCTCAC
The DNA here is from genome assembly GCF_008632895.1 of Mastomys coucha. Taxonomy (NCBI): domain Eukaryota; kingdom Metazoa; phylum Chordata; class Mammalia; order Rodentia; family Muridae; genus Mastomys; species Mastomys coucha. The sequence goes on along the minus strand of NW_022196904.1, from coordinate 41,170,204 downwards.
CAGTGTATTTGCTTAAGAGTTGTTAAGAGTACAGTTAAGAACATCGATAATAGATATTTAACATAAGCATTCTTTCAATGTTTACTTTTGCTTTAAATAAACTAAGTGGTTGGGAGTCAAGTGATTTGACTCATACAGCCATTATAGTGGCCTAGCTGCACTATACACTCTGCGGACATGCTGGGGAAACTGCATTCTGGATACAAAACGCAATTCTGCAGACAGGACCCCTACTCCAGCCCACGACTGTTCCTGAAAGCTTGCAGCAGCTTCAATGCACTCTGAATGTACCTACTCTCTCTGCTACTCATTCAGGACAAATGGCAGAACACTTATTCCAATGACTCAACAAAAGACTGTGACTGGTCTTTATTTAAAACTTGCAATTGATAGAACTGAGAGCTGGGCAAGCCATATTCACACCACACACACGTACCCCTCCGGTGACTACAGCCAGACTCTTCTGCTGCTCCTTTTTCTTTTTTATTTATTTATTTATTTTGGTAAGGCTTATACTGTGCTGCCTCCTGGTACTACAGGATTAGATGCAATAGAAGGCATTCTGTGAGTTGCTATCTTTGCCTACATACACACTTAATTATAAGCAGAGCAGGCCAAGGTGGCAGCATAGAAAGCAGACCATAGAGTAGCAAGTGAGGAGATGTAACAGCAGCAGCCATGAGAAGACAGCTTAAGGGATAATGACAAGGAACTGAGGCAGAAATTGCAAGAAGCAAGAAAGAGTGGCTGAAGTACTGGGAAGGCAAGAGAGCGAGATGCTTCAAATGACTCGAGGTTGTAATGAGCCGAAACAGGAGCTGAAACTTCAGGAATTATAAACTCTGGTTGCCAGAAGAGCTCTAGTGGCTTAAGGGTTGAGAGTTCCAATAACCCAAGCTCAGAACTGTATAATATTAGCTTCTATTACGACCCAGGGTCCTGCCATCCAAGATGCAGAAATCAAAATGCTAGCTGATGCCAATTACTCCTGTCCTTAACTGCTACTAAAAGCCAAGGATCATGCTCTGTGTCAAGTACCAGGCCATAGGTAGACCCATCTAAGAATAGGCCTCTGACTGAAGTTTCCAGAGTTATGGGTCTCTGGCTTCTAAATCTTCTAGTTCTCAAAACCTAGAGCTAGAAGTCTTTGAGTCTGTCAGCTGAACCCAAAAGCCTTTCAACCCAGGATGGCCAATACTAAAATGATTACTCTGCCCACTTGGTGTTTCAAGCTTGGTCCATCAAGAAGGACCCCAGCCAGCTGGCTGCTTACACTGGTAGGAACTAGGAATAGGCACTGTTTTTTTGTTGTTGTTGTTTGTTTGTTTGTTTGTTTTGGGGTTTTTTCATATTAAACCTGCAACTAGGACATGAGGCACAGCCTTTGAATATACTGCTGAGTTCAGTTTCTCTATGTGTTGTGAGGGATGTTACATCTATATTAAGAAATAATGGTTGTAAGTTCATCGTCTTTGATATCTTTATGTGTCTTCTTTAGGAATCATATTTTCTGTGAAGTCTAAGTATTATCCTCCCTTGAAACAGGTTGGCTTACTGCCTCTGGCTCCCAAGCCTTCTGATGAAGAACTAGCTGCTACTTCAATATGACAATCATGTTTCTCTTTCTGTCAAATGTCGCTTTGTTGTACATGTATGTGCTTAGTCCACATATATGGGTGCACATGTATGTGTAGATGTGCATTACATACCTTGTTTTTTGAGACAGAGCTCATCCTTGGCCTGGAACTCACTGAACAGACTAGCCTGGCTGCTGGCAGACCCCAAGGCCCTCTTGTCTCTGCCTCCTCATCTACGATTATAAGAACATGCCCCCACACTTGGCTTTTTTATGTGTTTGGAGGATTAGATCAGGTCCTAATTCTTATACAGCAAAAGTAGTCTACCCACCCTGTTCCAGCCCTCTTTTGGCCTCTCAATCAAATCTCTAAGGATCCATCTATTTATTGTACTTGGAGTTGGACTCATGTGATTCAACTCATAAATCACATAGCACTTTGACAAGTTCAGCTGCTGCTTCTTCACACATTTGACTCATTCTTTCTGAGATTCCAAGTAGATACATTCATCTATTTCATAGTAAATTCTAGTCCCATGGACTCGTTTTTCTTCATTTATTTTTCCTCTTGCTCCCCAGACTTGTTAATTTTAATCATCTCATTTTCAAGCTCAGTACGTCTTTCTCCAGCCTGCTCAAATCTGTTGTTAGATTCCTCTGGAGACTTTTTAATTTTTCAGTTGTCTTCTTAGATGTGAAATATCAGATTCATGTTTATACTTCTTATTGCTATTTAAATTCTTGGTTTATTTGTATATCACTTTCCTAGTTTCCAAGATTCTTAAACTCTGGAATACATTTAAGCCTTCCAAATTTAAAAAAGAAAAGAAAGGAAGGGAGGGAGGGAGGGAGGGAGGGAGGAAGGGAGGGAGGGGGAGGGGACAATGGAAGGAAGGGAAAAAGTAAGTTTTTGCTTAATTTGACCTTCATCAAAGATGTTTTTGCTTCCTCAAATAATAATATTTTCCTTATTCATTTCTTGCCCTGTGCCTTTATTTGAACATTTCATGAGCATGTGAGCACTAAAGTGTAAGACCCCTGGATGGCAGAGTCTCCAAGCGACTCTGAGATTTCTGAGCTTGCTTGCTTCTGAATGCTAGACATTGTGCTTGTCTGTTTCTTTGGTGGTTTATTAGATGGATTTGCTTCCTTATCATGTGGGCTCACTGCTGTCTCTGCCCTGTTCTTGTGCTAGAAACTCTTCCCTGAACATCTTAAACAGCAGAGGAGGGGGCAAGGACTGTGCCAGAATAGCCAAGTCTTACAGACTGGCTCAAACTAATCCTGAGGGAAAGCCTGAGATAAAGGCTGGGAGAGAGGGGCATTTTTTCAGGTCATTTCTGACCATTCATTTAACCTGGTGCATGTAGGAGACTTTCTAAATACCCTAAATATACAGTGCTTTTGAATTACTGGAGTAAATTCTCTCCTCGGTTTCATGCTTGTGTTGAGTGACCTAGTACGTGTCTTTGCCTTCCTCTCCTGCCCCATATAGCAGCAGGTTATTAGCCTTGCTGTTTCGATCATTTTCTACTGCTTTTCTCAGGCTGAAGAGTTCTGAGATAATTGAGATTGAGACCAGTCCCTCGCATCAGTCCCACATCGTCCCTGACATTTAGAACAGACACAAAAATAACTAATGAGCAATGTCTCTTACTCACTCCACAGTCTAGGGACTGCTTTCCTGCACTGGGAGAAGAGAATGTTAACATCAAGACTTTCAATGAAGTGACTCTTCAAAGGCCACAGAAGTATGAAGCAAAGCTCAGTAAGAGTCTGTGAGCCGTTCCCAACATGGCCACATTGTCTTTGACTTCAGTCATAGAGTTATTATTAATCTTTGTTTTCAAAGATTCACTAACTTTAGTTCTATCCATTTCTGCTTTCTTTAAAATATTTATACTGTTCTTGCTGTTGTTTTGGTTTTGTTTGTTTTGAGAAAATATCTCACTATGTAGACCCAAGCTGACATCAGACTCAGACACCCTCAGGCCTTTGCCTCACAAGTGCTGAAATTAAAGGTGCATGTCATTGTGCCCAGCCAGACCCATTTTTTGTTTGCTTATTTTAAGTATTTTTAAAATAGTTATGTATATGAGTGTTTGCCTGCATGAATGTAGGTGTGTGTACCAGGCGTGCAATGTCTTGGGAGCTGCCCACACCACCATATTGCTGACTTTCACCTACTTGCATTTCAAGAAGCTACCTCAGTTATTATCAGAATCAATAACTACTGATATCTTATGTGCTGCTGAATATTTCTACAAACCAAGGCAAAATTCTAGTCAACATAGAGATCTCTACATTCATGGCCTAAAGTTTGAATCTTCAAACCTATTAAATCCAAATCAATCATTAAGTTTTATTATGGAAATTCTTAAATTCTACAATCCATATTCTCAACAAGTATATCTAAACACACATAGGATCAGAGCTTTAAAGTCTTTTCATAGAATATTTATGCTTTCAGGAGTGGGAACCAGTTTTTGCCCTTCATTATAGACTCAAGACTCCAAAGAAAAGTCTGGTTTTACCAGAAAATCACTGTCTACAGAACAAGAATCAGCACTGCATTAAATGAGTTGGGTTGGAATGGAGACACCTGCACATACATCTGTTAATTCTTAGAAGCATAAGCAGATAGTATTTAAACACAAACATACTGAAATAAATATATTATTAGTACTAAAGTTGTCATATTTTGACTATGATGTATGAGAGAGTTGAAAACAAAATATAGCACGTGTAAGCACAGCTCAGCCTTAGTGCTGTTAACATGGCTGTGTGCATCATCAAAAAGATCCCCACCCCTCTCTCTGAGAGAGAAACATTCTATGAGAATGAAACATTCTATGAGAGAGAAACATTCTCTGAGAAGCAAAACATTCTATGTTTGATGCTTATAATTCTGTGCAATTGTCTTTTTTATGGAACTAAATCAATAAACAATATGTTAGATCATATTGTCTTTTTAAATATGGAAATAATTTAATACCATATTTTTCTTATGTATTGTCTTTTTCATTCAACACATGGCTGGCTTTACGATCTCATTGTCAGGTCCTGTTATACTTCATTTGAACATTCTCCTTTGACTGACAATTAGTTGGACAGTTTTTCAGGTTTTTGACATAACAACAACCCAGACAATTATATTGATAGACCTGCCTTTGGTATATTATCAAGAGTTTCTTTGATAATTATATAGAGGTGCAAAAGTCCTGTATAATAAGGTACATTACCAAAAAGGTGTACATAACTCTCTATTTGGCTCTGTCAATTAAAGTTTCCACAATGAGGCCATCACTCACATGCCTGATACTGATTGGTGAAGAAATGTTATCACATTAACTGTATGAATTTGCATTTCCAATATACCTTTTTAGTATATTCACCAGCTATTCACATTTATACTCTGGAGAAATGCCCTCTGTCTTCAACCTGATCCTGATGGTCTGTGACTCTTATAGTTTTATGGAGTATCTTTAACAGATGCTCTCTTTTTTTCTGTTTGAACCTAATCACTTCCACATGCAAAAATGCAATACAATCCAGCAGATTGCTAAGACCCTCTTTGTGGGCATCTTCAATTTTATTCAGTAGTAGTAGTAGAATGATCAATATTTTCTTTAATGAGCTTATGTACTTTTAAAATTTGTTTTCCTTTGATTGAAAATCCTTTTCTTATGTAATATATCCTGATTATGGCTTCTCCTAGTCCCTCCCTCTCTCCCCTCCCACCCAGATCCACTCCTTTCTGTCCCTCATTAGAAAACAAATGAGTTTCTAAGGGAGAATAATAAAATATAATATAATAAGATGTATCAAAAATAAGCACATTGGAATTGGACAAGACAAACAGAAGGAAAAGAGCCCAAGAAAAAGAGACCTACTCATTTGCGCACTCTGGAATCCCATTAAAACACTGAACTGGAAGCCATAATACATGCAAAAGGCCTGGTACAGACCTGTGCAGGCCCTGTGCATGCTGTCTTAGTCTCTGTGGGTTCATAGGAGCTTTGCTCATGTTGATTTAAAGGGTCTTGTTTTCTTGGTACCTCCCATCCCTCTGGCTGTTACACTCTTTCTATCTCCTCTTCTGTGAGGTCCATGATCTTTTATTTTAATAACATCTAAATACATGCAGTCACTATGTCAGTGTGTTGTTGTCTCTTGGAGGCTTGTTCTTTTCAGAAGGAAATGGAGGAGGAGTAGATCTGGAGAAAGAGAAGGTGAGAGGGAGCTGGGAGGAGGGGGAAGTAGAAGAAACTGTGGTTGAGATTATTGTATGAGAGAGGGAATCTATGTTCAATTAGAAAAATTAAAATGTGTTTTTAAATACAACTTCTCTATCTTGAGAACATAAAGAATTGAATTCAATTATAATTGCAATTGATTCTGTGTGAGGATGCAGATGTATACCAGAAGCATTTCCTGACAGTAAACACAGAACATTAATATCTGTTAGTGAATGTTGTGTGCTGGTCATTTATCTGTGTAATATATATACATTTTTAAATAACTGAACCTCATAACTTACTATTGATAAGCCTTCCTTTTCTCATTGTTCATAAATGCCACGTCAATCATGCATCGAATCTCCCAAGCTGCTGCATCTTATGGTACAGCAGTTACAGCCTCCTTCCTGCTTTCTTGGTTTATGGGCTACTCTTTGCAGAAATAGCATGCTCCATGGGTTGTTATAACTTTATAATAAGCTTCAAGACCTGAAAGAACAAATCCTTCCCTTTTTTTTTTCAAAAAATGTCTTCATTATTTTCTACTTCTGGTCTTCCATTAGGATACTAAAATCTACTACTACTACTATAGATTCTAACACACACACACACACATACACGTGTGCGTGTATACAACTCTATTGTGAAATTAATGCAAGTACACTGAAGTTAGAGGTAACTGGAAATTTTTGACATTTCAACTGTATCAAGGTTTCTTCTCCAATAATATAATACTGCCTCTACCTATGCAGATATTCTTCAGTGATTTTTTTAAAAGATTTTAACTCTGAGAATTTCATACAGTACTTTATGATTCTATTCAGCCCTATCCCAACTCCTCTGAGATCTAACCCATTCTTGTTTTCCCTGCCCATCCAGTTGTGTGACCCCTATCTTTTGTTACACCCATTGAGTTCAGTTTGTACTATTTACATAATTCTTGGGTGTAGGTGACATACCAGTGTTTAGGTGTGGGTATTGGTATGGGTGTGGGCAGGGTTGGTATAGATATGGGTGTGGATGTGGGTGTAAAGCGTGTGTGTAGATGTTTTGTGTTCTGTGGGTATGAGTGTTGGTCTATCTACCAGGGGTCACATGTTTTATGAAAATTGACTCTGCCTCTCTTAGCATCAAGCAACTGCCAATAGCTCATCAGCTAAGGGTGGGACTTCATGGTCATATTCACTGTTGTTGCCCAGATTTTGTCTGGCTGGAGCTCACATAAGCCTTGTGTCTGTTATCCCAACCACATGAGTTCATATGTGTAGCTCCTGTTCCATCCAGAAATCATAACTGCTTTGTAGTAACCTACCTCCTCTGGCCTTTATAGCCTGCAGATCCCCTCTTCTGATGATCCCTGGGTCTTTGGAGGTTTGGACCTATAGATGTCCTATAGGGTGACTTTAAAAACTAAAATATTAGATTTGTTTCACCTTCATATTGTATTTGATTTGGTGATCTTCTGACATAAATGATACTTTTGGTTTATCCACGTTTTTGTAGTTTTTGTTGCAGCAACTGGTTATTTCTTTGATTTTTACATCTATTACCCTTTCTGTACTCTTGTGTTAGTATTAATAACTTGAGAAGATCATTTTATAAGCATAGCTTAAAATGTGTGAATAATTATAGTTCCTTTTAAAACCTTCTTGTTTTGCAGGTGACTCATAGTCACAGCCAACACAGAGGCAGTACTGATAAGCACCCATGTCGAACTGTCTTTGGTAGGAGTTCTCCATGTTTAAACTGTAAGCCTGATTTTTTATGTGTATTTATATATACTCTATTAGTTCAGTGATGTTTCCCCATTGACAATTTACTAAGGATCTTTTGCCATGAGTCAATATTGAATTTGATCAGTGTGCTTCTTCTCTTGAGATGACCCAGTAACTTCTCCTTTTGTCTGTTTAATATAGATTACATTAACACAGTAATACATTAAAAACAAATTTGCATTGTTGAAATAACCAATTTGCTCTCAGGCTCTCACTTTCTGGTGTGTGTGTGTGTGTCTGTGTATGTGTGCACGCGCGCAAGTGTGTATGTGTGAGTGCATACACATACAGAGAGAGAGAGATACTTTTAGATTTTATTTTTATATAATCTGTTAAAAACTAAGCCAGTTTATGTAATTCTTTTTTTAAGCAATTTTAACACAGCTAGAAAATCGAGATCACATATCCTGATGAGTCAGACAGGAAACATTCTCCTGTACACTGTTCTGCAGAAAGGGTGATGTAGGATGGCATTATCCCCTGAATATGTGGTAACCAGTGCCCTAGGGTATCTTAGCTGAGGAGCTGTTGCTGGAAATAGTAAATGACAAAACTGACCCAAATTTTTGCCCCTTATTGTGTCCACACCCTGTGAAGTACAGAGTTTTAGATAGTATCTATTTGCCATGTCCTCACAACAAAGGTGATTTGTAACTGCATAGGATGCTGGATTACTACAAAACAAACAACACAGAAGCTTCAAGCCTGGATCTCAAATAGCCCAGTTTCTGCATTAGCTCCATAAATTCTACTCAGCCATCAGATAGAAAAGCCTGGACCAGACTTCTGGAAAATGGGAGTTATCAAAGAGAGGTGAGCTATATCCCAGCTATTTCACTGTAGGAGAGTCAGAAACTCTAGCAAAATGATGTGAGTTCCCTGAGTGAATCATGGGAGAAGCAAGAGTTCCCAGTCTGCACATATGGACACTGTTTCCAAAGGTTGTCTGGGTTTGATTTGCTGGCAGTAAAACTCGAGGCCAAAGATATTGAATCATAAACTCACTTGGTCTAGTGATAATAAAACTACCTATGGACATTAGGATAGTTATATTTTTTAATGATAATGTTTTTTCTTGCTTTTTTACTTTATTATTATACTAGTACATGGCCATTGTCTTGATTTTTATATCATATAACCTTTAACAACAATTGCTTTGTATAACTATCTCTCACTTTCTCTTTTTTAAATGATTTATTTATTTTCAATTTATGCATATGAGTCTTTGCACACATTCTGTGTGCCACATGGCATGCAGTGCCTCCAGAGGCCAGAAGAGAGCATCAGATCCTGGGAAGTGAGGTCACTGAGAGTTGTGAGCCAACACGTGTGTGCTGGGAACAAATCTCCAGTCCTTGGCAAAATTAACAGATGCTCTCAATCTCTGAGGCTTTCCAGGGTCCTCAGTTTTTTTCTTACTCAAATTTCTACATTTAATTTTGTAAAAGACCAAGTTTGGTGGATTTTTACCTTGCCTGATCATTGTATTAATTTCTGCTCTTATATGATTATTATTTTATGCCTTTTACTGTCTTTGGATCACCTTTATAGATTTTTGCCAACTTCCTATTCTGGATACTTAGCTCATTAAACGTGTTTCCATCTGAGAATGAATCTTTCTCTAACTTCTATTTTATTCTAGTAAATGCTTATTCTTTCCTTAAACCAGGCTATGACTTTTAAGAAAGTGTCTCCATCCTTACATGAATAAAAGGGAGAGAAGCCCCTTACTTCCCCCAGATTCACTTTGATGTAATGAAATTCCATTGTCATCTTAGGACATAATCCATGAATCATCCCCATGAGTTATGTGAAGACTCGTCTATTTTTTTGTGAAGTCAATGTTCCCATTCATCAGTTTTTACAGAGATACTATTTGCAAGTTGTGTTATGGGTTGGTTACTGGATTTATAAACAGCATAAAGATATGTTAAGTGTGTTAAGGTCATATGCTTACTAGCTTTTGCCTATTTGATCTATAAATTACTAATTAAAATACACTAAAAAAAATCAATCTTATTTTCCTTAAGTTACCTATTGTGCCTGTCCAGTATATGTTTTTAATGAGTTTCTTCATCAAAGAATATTGTGCACATAAAAATACACAAATCATAAAAATATTACGGGTGAGTTAATGTGGCCTGAAAACACTGTATAATTGCTACCTAATTCAATGAACAAAGGTTGGATAATACTTTATAGGCCACTTCTCTCCTTTCCAGTCTTCACTCCTCCCTTCCCAGCAAAAGCCTGAACCACATCAGGTTCATCTTTCCTGTGCTGCATCGTAATAGAACAGTGAACACTCTGCTCACTCTGTTGGACTCACTGTTCAACCTCATGGACACAGCACACTTTGTTCATGTTAGTAACTGCGTAGAATATACTTAATAATGCTGCAATTCGGGGCTGGGGAGATGGCTCAGTGGTTAAGAGCACCAATTGCTCTTCCAAAGGTCCTGAGTTCAAATCCCAGCAACCACATGGTGGCTCACAACCATCTGTAACAAGATCTGACTTCCTCTTCTGGAGAATCTGAAGACAGCTACATTGTATACACATAATAAATAAATAAAATCTTTAAAAAAATAATGCTGCAATTCGCAAATCTCATACTTTCAAAGGATTTTTGTCTTGTTTTTTCTGTTATTGATATCGCTAGCGAAAAATATTTTGCAGGACTAGAAGGATGACTCAGAAGAGAGCTTGCTACTCTCCTATTTCTAGAACCCATATGATGTACATACCCACATGCAGGCAAAAACACTCATAAACATAAATAAATCTTTACAAAAACATTGTATATGTATATCCATATGCATGTATGTGAATATATACATGCATGTGTGATGCATTTATACCAGGGAATATTATTCTGATTTGGTTAAAAACAAATTTTTTTTTTTTATTAATTCACACATGCACCTATATACAACCAAACATCTTTCCATGGCGTTTACACCAACTTGTACTCATGCCTGTGGTGAGTGAAGGTTCTAGTTGTTCCACATCCTGGCAAAACATCTGCTCACGTCAGTCTTTGAACGTTAGTTTTCTGATAGGAATTCAGTAGCATCCATATGTGGCTTTCTCACCCCAATTACTAACCAGACGGATGCCTTGCCTGTCTTTACGAGGCTTTGGATATTACCTTCTGTGAAGTGGCTTTCAACATGTTTGTCTGCTTTTTAATTGGATAGATGTTTCCTTGACTTGAAGAGCTTCACTACATGGTGTGGATCAAAGGTCCTTTGTAGAATGTAACTGTTAGTAACAGCTTGAGCAGTGTTATGACATACTTTTTACTCTCAGTAATGTATTTTACTGAAAAAAAAAAGTTATTTTAATAAATTCCACTGTAGCCACCTACTCTTTGTATTTGTATTCTCTTTAAAAATCTTTTTCACATTAAGGTTGTAAAGATATTCTTCTATGGTGTATTAGTCAGGCTACTGTAAAGTAACAGAACTTATAGAATGAATATATAGGTATAATACATGTGTGCAAATATGCACATAAAATGCACATACATATATAAATATAAATAAATAAACATATGTAATATATATACACATATATGATTTATCAGAATCCAACTATGGCTGGCTGTGAATTGAAAGTCCAAGAATCCAGTAGATGCTCAGTCCACAAAGCTGGATGTCTCAGCAGATCTTCAGTATAGGTTGGAGTCCCAGAGAAGTAGACTCTAATGCCAGTGAAAGAATTGATGTGGTAGGAAAGTGATGGCCAGCAGGCAAAGAGGAAAAGCTTCCTTCCTTCTTCTATGTCCTTATAGAGACATCCAACAGAAGGTCTGGTCCAGAATAAAGGTATGTGACTTTTCATGTGTCTTCATACCATAAACATTAGAAGTGGATTGTCCTACTACATACCAAGCCAAAAAAAAAAAAATTCTTACAGGTGAGCCCTCCATTTCTGGATTATAGTTCATTCCAGATGTAGTCAAGTTGTCAACTAAGAATAACCATCACCTATGGTACATTTCACTCATGGTTGGGGTTGGACTTTTGAATTGAAATTGGTTTCACTCAAGGAGCAAAGGAAGAGTCACAGTTAGCTGTTCCCCAGGAACCTCAGGTGAAAAACCACTCCAGGGTCATCCTTCCCTTCCCTATGGCCCTGCTTCTGCCATTAATTTTGAGATTCCCTCATTAAGCATGTGCATTTGTAGAGTGACTTATGATTGTGTAGTGACCCCTGGGCTTTGAAATCGATGTCAGTAGTGTCTCTACTGCCTTCTCAGGCTACTTTGGACCCATTTTCCTTTGTAAAACTCTACTTTCCTGTTAGCATTTAAAAGTAGTTTGTTTGGTATATCTACACAATGGAGTACTACTCAGCTATTAAAAACAATAAATTTATGAAATTCTTAGGG
>NW_022196904.1:41148778-41157300 GCF_008632895.1 Mastomys coucha | reverse complement strand
GGGAAACTGGGAAAGGAGAAATTCGCATGTAAATAAAGAAAATATCTAAAATAAAAAAAAAAAAGTAGTTTGTTATTGCTATTGCATTTAAACAGGACACAGCACAAACTGAGTCTTAGAAGTCCATTTGAACCCACCTGAGCACTTTTTCTGTATTTTTATAAACTCTATTAAATTTGTCATTTGACATTTTCATACATGTTAAAAATGTACTTGGATTACCCTCCCTCCCTCTGTCACCTCCCTCTCTCCCTTACCTCCCGCTCTCACCTCCTTCATTCACTCATCTCACTCTCCCCATCAGCCTCCTCTTCTCCCTACAGGTCCCCTACATTTGTGTCTTTTTGGTTTGGTTTGAGACCCAATGCTTTCAGGTGAGCCTGGTAGGCTCACCAATGGTTGCTCAACTGATCCTGATGACTGCTAATTACTTTAAACCATGAATATTGTGAACTGGAGTTTTATCCACTATCTTACATCAAATGTGTCTCTCCTCCTGCCTTATTTTTTTGGCCAATGGAAGTTTGGAGAGTGGGCTTTATCTCTGCCATCAGACTGTCCTCAAACTCACAGGCTTCAGTGATTCTCCTGCCTCAGCCTCCCCAGAAGCTGCGGCTAAAAGGGCATGCTGTTAGGCCCAGACTGAAGGAGGATCTGTTTTCTCAATTTGTTTGTTTCTTTGTTTTAATCCCCTCTTTTTCTAACATTTATATTTGGCCTGTAACATGATTTTTATTATTTAGGCCTTGGTTTACATTATTCATATATAAACTTAAAATCTAAAGTTATTGAATTCCTCCATTATTTTTGTACTTCAGGTCAAATCATCCTGTACTGTAATGCTGATATAATCTTATTTTCCTAAAATTAATTAATACTGCTATTAATAAAACAATAATTATCCCTGTTTGTGAATGCTGTCAATATTTTTTACCAATCCTTTTTTAATATTGTTCTAAACTGCATAGGGGGGTTTTATGTGTGGGGTATGTATACATGAAAGGAAGTGCCTGCATAGTTCACAAGAGGATGTCAAATCACTTGGATATGGAATTACAGATGGTGGGAACCTCCCAACATGAGCACTTCAAACCAAACCTGAGTCCTGTCAAAGAGCAACAAACACCCTTAACCACAGAGCCATCTCTCCAGCCTCTTTTACCAGTTCTTCTCCTACTTAATAATATGTGCTTTTGTAAGAATTGAGCAAATAGGGACACCTCATAAAAATACCAAGGAGCAAGGAATGTCCATTACGCCTAAAGACAGAGCTTCAGAAGAGTTTACCAAGCAAACATCAGTCCACAGGAGATGCCCTAATAGCGGGGAGTAATGCCCAGTTCCAGGTAACGTCCCAAGGAGGGTGAATTTCCCCCCACCCCTCCTACGTGCAATCGGTATCTCCCCCTCACCTGGGGTATAAAGGTCAATGAGAACAAAAGACAATGGGCTCCACCAATGAGAGATAACCAACTCATGCTGTAAACCTATGTACTGAAAGGTATAAAAAGTGTGTGTGCTTTTGTTCCTGGTTGTCCCCTTTGCTCTGAATGCAGGATGAACCCATTATACTGGCAATAATAAATCTCATGTAATTTGCAGCGATCTCCCTCCTGTTTTTTCGTCAGTGGGGAACCCACGCCGGAATCTAACACTTTCTTTAGGGAAAAAAAAAATAATGAAAACCTGGTGGTCATAAACTAAGAGTTTTGACTGTCAGCAGATGTTTTCTCTTACCAAAATCCTCACCTACAGATTAAGCTGTGTCTGCACAGTGACTTTGAAGAGTTATTGCTCTCCTGAAAAATTATAAAATATCTCCCTCCTATCTTTTGACATCTGCTTTAGTATTTAAAAACTATTTGATCCAAACCATCATTTTGCTTTAATTTTGTCTTTCCCTGTTGAATACTTTTAATATCTTTTTCATGTAATATACCATTAAAATCTTCCAAGGAGTCCTTTCCTCCTTTGCATTCAAGGTTTGCAATGTAGTGTTGCAAAGCAGCCCTTTGAGAGGGACGCTCTATCTCTTTACCCTGGGACTCCAGAAATCACCATATGACTTGCTTTGGACCATGAACCATTAGCCATGTGATCTGCTCAAAAAGCCTTTAAAGCACAAATCCTAGAGCTAGCTTGCTCCTGGCACTCAGAATCCTAAGGCTACCATGTGAAGATGTCCAAACTGTGCCATTAGAGAGTGAGATGCCAAAGGGAGAAGGACAGAGTGGCATCTTGGTTCACCTTGCCACTTGCTGAGGGGCCAGCTGGCCACAGGCCCTCCAGGGACCCCAGCAGGCACAAACATAGCAAATCAAAACCAGAAAGAGTACTGGACCTGGGTGCTAAGTATTCTTTAAACCTCTAAATTTCCAAGTGACTTGGTGGGCTGCAGGTAACACAAAATGCGCTCATTTTACCTCCTGTAATGATAATCAACATGTTTTAACAATTCAGAAAGTTCCTAACTATTATATTTCTAAACAGCCCCTGTAACATTTTTATCTCTTAAATTCTCTAGATTGAATTTGGAAATTACTTAAGCATTCTTTATTCCTAAATTTTTCACATAGATGTGCAAATAAATATATAACATGCCTGTATATGAATATCTGGATTGGATAACTATTTGAATATATAGTAGGTACACATACATGTCCACCTCTCCGTGAGCACACACTAAACAGGTGTATGAATTTCATGCTTATCTTTCTTTTCTGCATTTTGACCTCTTCTCTCCTTCCTTACTGCTGTAGAACTACTGAGGTAATAATCTTCTCAATAAGTCCTCTTTTACGGCTGCTCACCCCACCTGCTAATGCTTAGCAGACTCGCTGAAGTCTTACCTCACCTGGTGACCAGAGTTTTCAGCTCCAGAAGTGTTTTCAATTCAATCACTCCCAGTCGAATTCATAATCTCTGGTTAGCACATATCCTTTAATATTGTGGGTTTTTTTTTAAAACATCTCAAACATGAAATTATTTGCTAATTTCATTTCTGCAATCCTCGGAGGACTAATTTATTTCTTTCCCTTTGTCACCCATGATGATTCATACACTCCTCCTTTCAACAAACAATCAGTGGGGCTCCGCAAGAGGGCTGACTGAGAGTGATGTCTCCAAAGTTAATTTGCATTACTGCATTACCACAAGGTACCAACCAAGGACTGCCTGGAGCATTTATTGCATAGGGTGACATCCATATGATGACAGAGCTGGGGTTAAAATCTCAAAAACACTCCTTTTTCTAGTCTGAGTGGGGAGAGAAAGAGGCTGGTTTACACACCATCTGGCTTTGCTCAGTAACAGACCCCCTCTGCCTCCTCTCCACTGAAGCTTTCATTCTGAAGCTTCTACCCTATTCTCTCCAACATGCATGGGATCTAAGGCTTCTCATACTTCACAGACTGCTGGAATTCAAAGTTCCAACTAGAGTTTTCACACATTGGTAATAGGGGTTCAAAATGTCTCACACAGTTTGTAAAACAATTTGGCAGTTTCCTATGAACTTGAACATGAATTTCTGACTCGGTGATCTCACACCTACATATTCACATAAGTGAACAAAACCTTTTACTCACAGAAATCTATCTGCAAATGTTCTAGTGACTTTATTTATAAGTGCTAAAAACTGAAAAACACTTCAAACGTTCATCAGTTGAAAACAGCTTCATGGCCATGTGCTTCCTAGCTTTTACTGTCAACTTGACACATCCCAGAGTCACGTGATTTGGGAGCCTCAACCGAGGGGTTACTCAAATGAGACTGGCCTGTGGGCATGTGTTTGGAAGATTGTCTTGACTGTTAACTGGGACTGGGTGTGAGGAAAAGGATTCAGCCAATGATGGGTCACACCATTCCCTTATAGGTAGTCATGCCCTATATAATAAAGCTAAGTATAAGCCTGAGAACAAACCAGCAAACAGCACTCCTATAGTTTAGGAGCTAAGTTCATGCTTGAGTTTCTGCCCTGACTGCCCTCAATGATGCATAGACTGTAAGCCAAACAATTTCTTCCTTCCCCTAGGTTGCTCCATCATGATATTTGTCTCCACAGCAAAAAAGTAAACTTATACACTATGGTTTATTCATATTGAAAAAAACTGGAACATTATTCAGCACTGTAAAAGACTGAACCATGCACAAATATAAGAATTTGAGTGAATCTCAATGCACACCATTCTACCAATGCCCATATGCACAAATAATTTTATGAATAGAATATTCTAGGAAAGCAAAATTCAGAACAGATGAGTGTATTTGGATAAAGAGAAATGATAAAGGGATAACATGGAGATGTTAGAGTAATTATCTACATAGCAGCTGCAGAGCTGAACTAAATGTCTCAAAATAACTAAGTTGTATATTTAGAGGTGCACTTTTTGATATGTTTTATAATGCAGTGGCCTGATGCAGAGGGGGGTGCCCCCCAAGGTATCAGACACAATAAGTTTAATATGAAATGAAGTTAATCTGGCACATGAGAATGGGCTCTAGGGAATAGAGTAGAAACAGAAAAAAGGGGGAAAGAAAAGGACTGAAAAAGAGAGAGAAAGAAGGGAAGACGCTAGCCAGAAACATGTGGGAAGAGAGAGTGGATAAGTAGAGAGGAGGGGGAGAGAGAGAGAGGGAGGCCAAACTCCCAGGTTCTTACCTGGCTGTTGCTAGGTAACTGTTGGGTGGAGCCTAGAAGAAATGCTAACACCTTTTACTGTGTGTAAATTATATCTTAATTTTCAAAGGAAAAGATCACGGCTCTGTGTTTCTAGTTGGAATATAATCTTCTAGTTTTTCTCTCCTCCATATATTTAGTCCCTAGACATTTTCTTTCTTGTAAGTACAATGATGAATTTAAAAAGATTGCATCCATATTTTATCCAGCATTTACAAGTATTTCAACTTGGAAGAAATTCTGAAATATCAGTCTTCCATATTGCCAGAGGCAATGCCTACCATTCTTTATAGAACAAGAGTATTTTAAAATTTAATGGTGTTAAATCTTAAGTTCATTTTATCACAGTATCTTCATGTTTCCACTAAGAAGAACAATGCAGTTCTTGTATCATCTTCATAGCCAAGGAAAGCAAACCCAAAGAAAATGAGATCTTACTTCTTATGTATGAATAAATACTTGTCCCAGATTCAATTATCATGTATGCTGATGATGGACTCAATCTTTTCTATCAATGTGATAAAACACCAACATGAAGGCAACTTAAAAGAAAGAGTTTAATTAGGTTTAAACTTCTAGAGGACTAGAGTCTACAATTGTGTGAAAAGGCACCATGGCAAGCAGCCAGATCAGTAGCTAAGATCCACTAATGGAAAGCCGGGCAAGAGAGCTAGCTCCAAATGGTGCTGACCAGAGTCTTTGGCAACCTCAAATCCAGCCCCAGTAACATATCTCCTCCAGTAAGGCCATTTCTTTTGATAGAAAAGATTGGGTCCATCATCAGCATACATGATAATTGAACTGGGACAAGTATTTATTCATACATAAGAAGTAAAATCTCACCTTTTTTGGGTTTGGTTTCCTTGGCTATGAAGATGATACAAGAACTGCATTGTTCTTCTTAGTGGAAACATGAAGATACTGTGATAAAATGAACTTAAACTGGGAACCAAATATTCAAACATATGAACACATGAAGGCTATTCTTCTTCAAACCACTACAGTTATTTAAATCTTTCCAAATTAAGAGTTTATTGAGATACATCCAATGGGTCATTTATGTTCTTGATCCCCCAAGCCTAGCAGGACAGAGAACTGAGTAGTTTATCTAAGGAGAATGCAACATAGTGAATTCCTAGGGTAAATTACTCAGCTTTCTGTCTAGTTTCAAAATATCTACTTTATAGAGCATTTATGCTATTAAGTGAGCTAAAACCATGTATATTCAGTTAGTGTTCAATACTCATTGCCATGACCTTCCACTAGTATAATTTTATGCATACAACCAGCAACATCTTCTGTACCTAAAGCACAGAGAACATCATGGAAGAGGTGATGTAATAAATGTAAGAGCCAAGGTTTGGGAAGTCACTATGAGTTTGTATCTTCTAGGCATGGAAGAGAAGCTTTACCCATAATACCTCAACACAGCTGCCTAACAAGTCCCAAACAATGAAAATACTAATAGAAATGTTAATGTGAAAGGGGGAAATCTCATGAGACCTTATCCCTGGCAAAGGACTATAGGCAACTAACAACTGCTAGGAGAGGGAGAATTAGTCTTTCCCAGGATAGTTGGCTATCCAATACCAAGGGGTTAGTCCTAAAATTGTATACATACAAGTAACACCAAATGAACTCAGTATGCTATATTTATAATTTTTACTTACATGTATAACAATATTAATTTTATTAATTACTTTTCTATTAGTGTGAAGAGACATAATGACCAGGGAGACTTATAAAAGAGAGAATTAATTTGGGGTTTGTACTTCCAGAGGGTAGTAGAGGCCATGGCCATCATGACAGAGCATGGCAGTTGGCAGGCAGGTATGATGCTGAAAGTTTAGATGTTGAAACAAGAAACACAAGGCAAAGAGAGAGAACCAACTGGGAATGACATGACCTTCTGAAACTTCAAAACCCAACTCCCAGTGACACACCTCCTCTAACAAGCCCATATCTCTTAATACTTCCCAAACAGTCCCACCAACTAAGGACTAAGCTTTTAAAGACTATGGGGGCCATTCTCACTCAAATTTCCATAGTGACCAAAGAAAAAGAGGCAATGATTTTAAGAGGAAGTGGCAGGGAGAATGAGGGAATGGCTGAAGAGGAAAGAAAAGGGGGAAATGGTTTAATTATACTTTAATTAAAATTGGAAAAGAAGGAAGGAAGTTGAGCATCTCTCGATATATGTGAAAAATCGAGCTTACTTTGAAAAAGCCATGCTTTTGGTTACGTTGCCCAAGCCATAGATTGCTTCCTGGAGGAAGGTTGGTCTCTGGAGGGTCTATCACACGCTCATAAATCCTGTAGGAACAAAGAACATAGTTGCTATTAGAGAAACTTAAAGCAGAACCTAGAGGTGCCATATTGTTTGGATAGTTGTACATAGCTGTTAGTTTTAAAAAGTTAAGATGTGGCATGCTTTAAATGATGGGTACCATGACAGAGATTTTTCTCCATGATGGTACTGGGCACATTGTCTGGGTACCTCACAACTTTCTGACTTCCCTTACCATGAGGTTGGGGGATGGGACTAAGAAAACACCATTTGGAATGTCTACTCTGAGCAACGACCCCCCGCCCCTGCACATACTTGGAAGGAACTGATTTTATCCAAACAGTACAGGTCAAAGAGCTGATGTAGAGATAATGTAAGCATGTCCACGGGTACAGCCAGCAGGGATAAAGTACATGTTACCATTCTGGTAAAGCTATCATCTCCCTGGCTCCAGTGTCCCAGCAACATAAGTATCTAATATACCCTAGCTTTGCTCACTTCTATAACACCTAAGAGAACCATATAAATGACGGGACAACTGCCACATCAACACATCCCACCAACAACCAATCACAAAGTATTCATTAAGAAACTTATGCTCTAAATTCCATAATAGGTAATAAAAAACTAAAGCAGGGGCTGGAGGGACCTGAGTGGAAGAGGAGACAGGAAGGGAAAAGGGGGAACATGATCAGGTATGGGGGGAAGAAACAGGAGTGAAGCCCTGAGGGCCAGCAGAATAAATGGAAACAGGCCACCTTGAGGTAGGAGGTAGGGGGAGACCCTCTAGAATGTACCAGACACCTGGGAGTTGAACGATACTCAGGACTCAAAGACAGGGTCCTTAGATGAAACGCCCTACAGTGAGGAGAGGGAACTAGTAGACTCCACCTCCAATAGAAAGACGGGGCATCAAGTGGAGGAATGGGGTTGCCATTCCACAGTCAAAAACTCTTGACTCAGAATTGTTCCTGTCTGAAAGACCTGCAGGGACAAAAATGGAAAAAAGATTGAGGGAAAGGAGGTTCAGTGACTGGCCCAATTTGGGATCCATCTCAAGGGGAGGCTCCAGGGCCTGACACTATTACTGATGCTATGGTGTGCTTACAGAGAGGAGCCTAGCATGGCTGCCCTCTGAGAGGCCCAACAAGCAGTTGAAAGAGTCAGATGCAGACACTTACACCCAACCAATGGACAGAAGCCAAGGACCCCTCTGGTTAAATTAGGGAAAGGCTGGAGAAAACTGAGGAGAAGGGTGACCCCATAGGAAGACCAGCAATCTCAACTAACCTGGACCCCGGAGATCTCTCAGACACCAACCAGGCAGCATACACTAGTTGCTATAAAGCCCCTAACAATAAACAGCAGAGGACTTCCTGGTCTGACCTCAATGAGAGAAGGTGCACCTAACCCTCGAGACTTGAGGCCCCAGGGAATGGAGTGGGGGTCGGGGAGTAGGGGCATCCTCCTGGAGACAGGGGGCGAGGAAAAGAGGAATGGGATGAGGAACAGTTGGAGGACAGACCAGGAGGGGGATAACAACTGAACTCTAAAAAAAAA
>NW_022196904.1:41088419-41148715 GCF_008632895.1 Mastomys coucha | reverse complement strand
ATAATAATAATAATAATAATAATAATAAAGAATAATATTTTAAAAATTAATAAAAAAAAAAGAAACTAGAGCAATGAGCTTTGGACAGGCAGACCCATATAGTCCAACAACCACGGAACTGAAGACAGACCAACAGCATCAAGAAACATCCAACATATCCCAGACTTGCTCATACAGAAGATGGGACTTCAGAACAACTAAATCTTGGTTCCACCCTGACAACACCAGGTAAGCAGTAAGACAGCTTGAAATCTATGCTTTCTCGAGACTGGCTGATCCCAAGCCTCCATTCTCCCCCCCATAGCAAACACCTTTCAGTATCTGTTGTAGTTTTCTGAGATATATACCAGGACAAAGGTCAACATGAGAAGGAAAGGGTTTATTTGGCTTACATGGGCTAGAAACAGAGACCATGGAGGAATGCTGCTTCCTGGCTTATTCCCAGACTCACAACTGGCTTCCTTTCTTACACAGCCCAGGCCCACCTGCCCAGAGATAGTACAACTCACAGGGACCCACACCAATCGTTAATCAAGAAACTGCCCCCACTGCATGTCCATAGGCCAATCCAATGGAGGAAATTTCTCTACTGAGGCTCTCTCTTTCCAGATGTGTCATGATGATGACCAAGATTAGCATCACAGTGCTAGAGGCCCAGAGAACTCTCAATGGGGTGAGATGGAGAGAGTCGTACATTTCAGGTCTAAGTGAAGCCTCTACCTACTCATGTTTTCTACCTTCATTGCTCAGGGCTGTTATTGAGGTATAATTCTCCAGGTTATGTCAGGACATCCAAGTTATCATGGGGCTGACTACCCCTTGCTGGAGAGCAGAGGGTAGTGTATTTCTCTAGAAGGTTCTCAGAAGGAAAGTGTAGAAGAACTGAAGATTTCCAGTTATAAGGATAGTAAAAAACAGAGAGACTCTTGCTATTGGGAGCTTATATCCTACATCCTTTTACCAAAGCTATGAAGCCCATGACTCTACATCTCCAGGAATGTTCAGAAGACTCTGTGCAAAGCCTTGTTAGGAACATGAAATACATCAGGGCTTTTTCCACTAATTATATTTCCATTATAAATGGAAACTCAAAACATAATTACAGAGGAATAAGTTTCCCTATGCTCTCTTCATAGGAATCCAACCTTTTGTATGTATTAAATGGGCCTTCTTGGGTAAAATAATTTGTTAAAGTGCCTTTATAGTTCAGCAAAACATTACATACTTTCTCTTAACGGGTTCCTAGGCTCAATATAATGGAAAAGCTAGAAACAAGCCAAACTTACAACAAAAGAGAAAAAAAAGCATAAGTTATAAAAGTATCAGCTTCTAAGAATTTACTATGGTCATTAAAAGTGATAAATATGCAGATTGTGAGAAATGGGAAAATATATACAAAATAATTTTGACTAGAGGACATGAAATATAAAGTTATTTATGTACTGTGGAGATAACAGTGGAAAAGTTATGTTTGACATTGGTGGCTTCAAGACAGGCTAAGGAGAAATGGAGATCACTGTATTTAGAGGAAGAGATAGGGCCATAATTTTCTACAAGGCTGTCTCGCTAATAAATTTAAAACGCTGTCAACCCATTTACCTTAGCCTGTATTTTCAAGTGTTCCCCTCTGTGAGAGTCAGAGGAGTTTTCAGCACTGATGTTTTCTTCCTTATATTCAATACGCTCTTGAACCATCTCCACTGAGCAGGGTAGGCCTTAATATTTATAGAGCATACAAGTGAATGGAGGATGGAACAACCAAAAAATGCCAACTTCCCATTCTCTCCATCTTCTTTCTGAAAGTGGCAGCTGCTCCCTGTGTCTTAAAAACAGTGGAGGAAATAAATACTTGACATCTGTCACCACCATCTAGAACAGGGTGACCCACAGGACATGTGTATCACACTAGTGCTCCAATGTTGCATGCCCAGTCCTCACTACGCATGCAATAACTAGTCTCCTCTCTAGGCCAGGGAAAAGTATAAGATGCTGCCTCCCTGCCAACCAATGTCTTCCAAAAAGCAAGAATCAGTAGAGAATTTGTACAGAAGCAGGCAGAATCAGCAAATTGGATATATGTATAGCAACACAGGGGAATTTAAAGGCACACTATATTCTTTTTAAGCTTGCAAACTCTTCCTAAGAGACATCAGCCAGATTAACAAATATAGCCATGGTGCGACAGCTTGTAAGTGTTGGGCTTTGAACTCAGTGTTGCAGCCATTCTCCTGCATTGGCTATTTAGATATTCAATAAAGAGATTTCACTGCAGAAATGCTGGCCAAGCTATTGGTTTCCCCAAAAGTTAGACAAATAGAGCCTGTAATTTTTTTCAGAGAAAATACTAAAATATACAGTGAGATCACACTTGGGTAACTCATGAAGTATCTAAATCTCTGAATAGGGAGGGTATGGTTTGCCTATCCTGGTGTATGCTCTCACCACAAGCCAAGTTAGTATCTTTTTGTACAATAGCAATATAAACGTACAATTTATACAACTAAATTACTAGTCCTAACTTGTCGGACTTATCTAGAAGGAAGGGAAAAGAGAGATCTTGTAACTGAGACAAGGACACAGTCTGCAGGCTGGCTGAGATGGTCACTAGATTGAGACAGTTTGCAGGTAAGTATCCTCAGAAGACAGGCATGTCTGCAGTGAGAAACAGCTCTAGTCTGTGCCAGTTTTTCAGAGTGAACTTACATACCTTTTATGTATTATGTTTATGTCTTTTTGTTGTTGTTGTTGCTTCCTTACTGATCTATGGGACTGTATGCTAGAATGACCCATGTGAGCCCCTCTTCAACCTTTTGACTGATACCATTGTACAGCACACAACTATCTCTAAGATCATGATCATAGCTGGGCTTGCCTTTCCAGACTTCCTAGCAAATGAAGGAAGAACTTGGGTATCTCAGTGTCCTTGGCCCAGTGTGTCCTCCTCAAGCTGTGTTTCCATTTCCTGACTGCCATCGCTCTTAGCCTCTGCAGGGTCTGTGTGGAGTAGAGCCTTCACCTCAGGACTCAGCCCTGTGCCTAATCCATTGTACCCTTTACTGATAGGTCCTTCCTGATAGTCTATGAAGCACCTCAGAGCTACCTGGTCACTCTCTTGCACTTAGCTTGTCTTGCCCTGATCAAAACAGATAACTCCAAAATCCTTTCCTCATTGACTCTGTCCTCCCATAGGACACCTTGAAAGGGAGACCTTGCCATTTTCAAGTCAGCATTTCTAGTGTCAAAAAGACTGTCTAGCCAAAGTAATATACATCTATTGAGAATGAATGAATTAATGAACATGCAAATGAGTTCCTGGATCTTCAAAATTAGAGGATGATAGTTAGATGGGTATAAAACCCTGCCAAGTTGAAACTTCACAATAAGCAATTCATAATGCTGGATAATTCAAACTGAGAAAAGAGTTTGTCAGAAGAGGCGCTTTGCAGCATGCTGATAACCCTTAGGGAAATAAACTCGGTAAAATGAGTAAAATGTGATCATCCCTTCCTAGCATCTTCCTCTGCCATCTCCACCTTGTGAGATTTACACACAAAACTAGAAAGAAGCAAGACAAATGCTTCTCATTGTTTCCCACCCAGAAAAGAGAGGGGGTAGCAAATTTAAGTCTGTCAGGCAGG
The DNA here is from genome assembly GCF_008632895.1 of Mastomys coucha. Classification (NCBI taxonomy): domain Eukaryota; kingdom Metazoa; phylum Chordata; class Mammalia; order Rodentia; family Muridae; genus Mastomys; species Mastomys coucha. The sequence continues at coordinate 41,145,077 of NW_022196904.1, read as the reverse complement.
CGCATTGCTAACAGGGAAGCTAGATAGCTGTATTTCAAAAAGAAGGATAAGCAGTGGGCAACTTGAAAATTAATTAGATCAAGAGCTAAGCCAGTGACTTACAGTTTCAGTTGTCTACATTATCAACATCCCAAATAACACTGCAGTTTCTCTTCGGATCATATAAATCTTTTTGCTTTTACCAAATTTATCACACTCTCATAGCCTGTCTGATACAAATAATGAATTACTCCACAGTCATCTGAAACCTACCCCTTCTTTTGACGGCAGAAAACCTAATTCCCACTTAGCCCTGTATCTGAGGCTTCGAGCTCACTTGAGCCATTAAACATGGTGCTGACTATTAAGTGGCATTGGAGGAGTTATGGGAATTGTGCATGTCATTAGTATCCATCAGGAGTTTAAAGTATAAGGGTCTCATTTCTAATACACCACCATGCAAAATTAGCCATCCAGTCAGACATAAAACCTGCCTTAGGAAAGCAAGCAGCTAAGCATAACTGACAGTCCAGATAAAATCATCCACTGGATCGAGGATCCACATAAGGAATTTCTTCACAAGAAGCAAGCCCTCTTTATGTGTGACTTTGAATAACAACACCCTCCTGCTTAAAAGACCAATCCATATTCCTCAGAAAACTCAAACTTCCTGTTTCAAAGCAATGCCCTCAGCACTCAACACTATGCAATGTAAGTGTAGAACCATGAGACAAATGAAAGAATATTGAATGTTTAATTATCTGGATGAAGAAAGACCTCTGAAGCGACCTCACAGACCTTTCCTAACTACATAGAAGAATGAATTTCCAACGGCAACACATGAATTGTCATGTATTACATCCCTGTTTATACAAGGAAACCCTACTAAGGCATTGAATCAAGATGTTTTTCTTGGGCCTTACCACCAACTGAAGAAAAGCTTCCATGCATTCCTGTAGAATGACATTACAACAACCTTGCTTAGTGTGTGGAGATGCCTCTTCTCAGAAGAATGTCAAAGTGTTCCCTAGGAAGTTTCCTCTGCAGAACACAAGGTCATTTTCCCCAGATGTCCCCACTGTTGTGCCAATGGGTATCCTTGCATACAGTAAGCTCTTCTAACTTAGGCTTTAAGAGACAAGCACATACTTGCTCCTGGTGGCCTCATAGGGAAGTGTGAGAATAAGGTTTTTGAAGGCAACTAGAAAGTCTAGTTGATGGCATTAGCATTATTTTGACATCCATAAATGTTGAGTCCAGAGGTCTGCACTGTACCCAGAGACTCCTTAAATCTCATTCACTGTGACAGAGCACATTGCCAGTTGTGCACAGTGACCTGCTCATTGCCTGGCTACCGTTATTACTTTCTAACATGGAACACACAGCCCAAAGAGCTTGTACTAGAAGGACATGAAAGGGTGCCCTCAAGGAGCAGCTCTGTAGTCTCCTCCTACCAATCTGCTTAACAAATCCAGATGACACTCAACAAATAGTTCTTAAAAATGCACCTCTGGCATTAGATGGGAGAAAGAGTGTCACAGGGAGAGGAGCTGACTGTGCAGTCTGGGCAGGCTGACCAGGGAGTCCCAGGGGATCTCTGTCTGTGACTTACCAGCTCTGGGATTACAAATGTAAACTATAACACCTGACTGTTTTTAATGTGGGCTGTGGGGATTGAATTCAGGTTCTGTGAGAACTTTACAAATTAGTCCATATCACCAGTCCATCGTCTTCTTTGCCTGAAGTTTATAATTCAGAGTCAACCTAAAAGGCTTCAGATTTGCAGATCAATGTCAAATAACACAGTCACATAATTCTACATATTTAGAATTTTATCTGTGACTTGGCAGTATTAGCATTTCTTAAATCTGTGGAAACTATGATGCTGGTGTTGTGGTTTCAGACAAAAGAGATTTGACAGAACACCATCAGGATTAAAGGTGACATTAATAGGCAGGAATCAGGTCAACTCAATATGAAATTTAACACTGGGGGAAAGCTTCCATGCTTAAGATACACAAGCCTCTTAAACACAATGTGTGAGAGTCTAAGAGTGAACAGAACTCTTAGCTGTACAGCTGGTGAAGGGCTCTTAGCTCTTTTACATTAACAGTGACTTAAAGTAATACTATCAAAAGGAAGATTGGGTGAAGTGGAAACTTCTGGTTTAATTGGGAAGTCAGTTCACGTCAAATGATGTTTTGCTGGGACACACAGGTGAAAAGATGTTTTGCTGGAGAAGACACCATGGGAAGGAATGTTTTCCTGAAGAAGACCCAGGTGAAAGGATAATTTGATATAGCAAACGTGAAAAGACCTGTGATGAAGGAGTATAAATATGAACCCACAGAAAGTGGGAGATGAGTGATGAGCATTGGTTTGGTTGGCTCTACCTCACTATTCCTCAATATCTACATATATGTATTGGTTCACCTTACATAGTGCTGTTGATCTCTACTAGTGGTGACGCCAGAGAGAAACTCCCCCAAAGAACTGCTTGTGAGGTTCCTATAGCAGCTTGCTGCTCCCATAGACTCGCCTTAGGCTAGTTGGTGAGCCTTGTGGTTTCTTCAGGCTTGAACTATGGCTGCTGGTCCATGCCTGGGGTCTGCTTGCTGAAATAACTAGACTTTAGCTGCTGGTTTGTGACTGATGTCTGCCTCCCTAGAAGACTGGACTGTAGCTGCTGGTTCATGTGTTGTGTCTGCCTGTTCATAGGACCATTCGGCAGCTACTGAGTTATATTTGGTGTTCACTACAGGACTGAACTGCTGAGAAAGAAAATCAAGCTTGCCCCCCAAAAAACTATTGCCCCCACCACTTCCTAATAACTTTTCTCTTCCACTACCTCTGCTGGATGGCAGGCTAGAAGAAAGGGGTTGAACCCTTATTAAAAGTAGGTTGTAAAAAAAAAAATCTATGCCTACAATTGGGAGTTTAAACTGTACCATGAGAAGTCCAGTCTCATCTGGCTCAGATCTGAGTCGATCTACTCAGAGGGTCATGTGTACTTCTAGGACTTTCCAAACTAAACACACACTTCAGAAGGAAACAAGAAGAATGTGAAGGACCTAGGAGCCAATAGAAGAAATGAATAGCAGAAGGGCAGAGGCAGTCTTAGAGAAGGCTGATAGGTGGCAATGGTAGAGTCTTCACATATGAGAAAGAGGCTCTGGAGAGGAATTAAATATGCTCCAGTGTCTCACAGGAGTAAAATATGCACTGTGAAAGGTTACAGTGTCAACTTGGCAGGACCTAGAACTACCTAGGAGACAAACCTTGTACCTATCTGGGAGGGACTTTCAGGATTATATTAACTAAGCTGGGAAGACCCAACCTCATATCCCATGAGTGAGGGTCTTAGACTGGAAAAAGCCACCCAGCACGAATGTTCACCTCTCCCCGATTCCTAATCGTTGCTTCAGTTATGAATGGCTGTTGCCACTCCTGCCGCTATGTCTGCCCCAACATAACTGACCCCTCAAACTATGAGTCAACTAATCTTTTACCTTCCTTAAGTTGCATTTGTTGAGCATGTTATAACAGCAACAAGGCAAGTAATTAATACATAATAATAGGACCATTAACAGTATACTTTCAGCTTGAGATAGGATGAATTGTTTAGCAGTCAGAGCAATATGCACAGAGAATAGACAGGCTGGCCACTGTGAACCTCCTCCCCCTATAGAGTTTTGCTGCTGAAAATAGAAGAGCAAGTTAATCTCAAACTCAGAGACAGAGTCTCTGCCTCTAAAGCCACTGGAGCAAACTTTGAGTGGGCTCTAACTCCAGTGCACAAGTGTATATACTTTATAATCGTTGTAATAATGGTAATAATAGATACACACCCTGCTCAACTGACAGATGCTCATAAAAGTGAAAGGGCTTTCCTGAAATGAATAGCAGAGACAAAATTCAAACCCAGATGTAAACCTTTAGCGCATGGCATTGCCTTCTGCTCTGCAGTGGATTCTGTTCTCAAAGAGTAAAACACCCAGTGGGGAGATTACAGAAACATCATGAGACAAAGAAGGACCATCTGGACTAGAATCAGCAGGCCCTTATACATGCCTTACCTCTCTTGTTCACACTTTGTGAAAGTTACTGTACCTCAGATTATTTTTCAACCATCCACTTTTTGTTTTAAATATGGTTCTGTGTAGTCAAGGCTGAACTCAAAGTCACTATGTAGATGAAAATGACATTGAACTCTGGGTCTGCCTACCTCCATCTCATAAGCACTGGAATTACAAGCGTACCACCCCACACCTAGGTGATTTTAATAGCAATTCATCTTATATAGATTTTCTGTAAACACCCAGATAATAGTCTGGAAAGTATTTTATGAAGTTGTAAATGCTCTTTACAAGTGCAACGGTATTAGTGTAATTAAGGAAAAGAAATCTTCTTATCTTCATCAAATAACCTGAAAGATATTTTTGTTTGAATTATTTTCAGACAAACTGCCGAAGTCCTCATAGAACCACTTGACTTTACTGAACAAGTACACTTTGCACTTCAGCTCTCAATTTGTAGAAATGAGGATCTCAGAAGTTCCAATGTAAAGGAGAATTGAATTTGAGCCCTCAAACCATTCTGTCACCAGTGCATCCAGCAGCACTTGGAGGCCAGAAGCCATTGCTGCCATCTTTTCCAGGGATCCAGACAAAACATGCTACGTACAGGGCTTAATGCTGCCCCAGCTGGCTGCCTGTCATACCTGTCTTGTTATTCCCTGAGATGGAGATTTAAATGTTCTTCCTATGATAGATCAAAAGCCTGCTGCTCATGTAGGACATACTTGGGTAGCAGGGACTCGTAGGTCAGAAAGGACATTGAAAGTCTTCTAATCCCACCTCCATCTGCTACTTGTTACATTAATATACAAGCATCCAAAAGCCATCTGTCAGCAGTGACTGGGTATACTTCCTCCTATAACAGTTTGAAGCTTCCCAGAGTAAAGCAGAACTCCCCAAAGGCCTGATGATTGACATTTCCAAACAACCCATGTTGTTTGGAATATGTCAAGGTCTAGCAGCTATAGTAAAGAACAAAGAAAATATTTCACAAACTCACTCTCTCTCCCTTACACAGCTACATGCTGCACGCCTATACACCTGTATCAAATGCTGGCACCTCTAAAACCCAAGACATAATCCATATTCTTTGGCTCTTTCTGGGACTCTTGATGGATTTCGATGGGGTTCTTGAAGACTGAATGTAAAGTCTTTTGGTAATGTCCAAACTTGGCTAGGCAAAAGGAGAACTTCATGAGTTTGTTAAGAATACAAATTTCTGGGTCCCTCAGAAATTAGACTTATGTATGCCAGTCTGATCTTGTGTAGACAAGAATCACTGATGGGTATTTGACCTGGCCATGCCCACACAACAGTCAGATTTGGATGATGATCCTAATACATCATCACTACAGTCATTCAGTAGTTAGGGCTTGAAGCCATTTCCAAGATAGAATTTGAAATTTGCAAGTAGATTACTCACATTCCAAGACCACACCTAAACATTTTCCTACTTGAATGACAGGGGGGGGAGTGGAAAGAATAGGAAAACAATGCTAAAGGAAAAAGAAACTTCCTGGTCCTATCTTTTATGAAGGATACAAGGAAATCAAAGTTCCCCTGACCATATCCATTAGCGACTATTACACAGATGGTGAATGGAGAGATTGATAACAGACAGACAGATAAATAAGAAAATAAGAGATAGAGAGATAGATAGATAGACAGACAGACAGACAGACAGACAGACAGACAGGGCTCTATATACACATGTATAGGTTTAGAGGGAGGAAAGGAAAAGGAAAAATGATGTAATCATATTTTAACCTCAAATTTTTAACAAAAAGAAATATACACTCTAGTGAGATGGATAGTCTCCATTTGTCCCTCCAGATACATTTTGATTTGTCATTGCCTTCCGTTACAGCTCAGGAGTTTGAGCCTTGGGTGTCAGTCAATTCCTCTCTGCCCAGGTCCTGAGTCAGGCAAAGGTAAGTACCATCAGGAGGGGAGGAAGAGCTGAGGCTCCGGCGAAAGCTGATATATAAGGGGCTGATCGTGGAAGCCTAGTGTACAGCACACAATACTAACAATTGATTAGTACTTCATGGGGTAGATGCCTCATGCAGAAGAAACGAATACAATGAAGAAGGTCCTTCTACAGCACTGCTATTCAGGGTCTCTTTGTCTCTCAGCTGCTGTCTGTGGTCTTCCCAATATAAATGTGTCAATACAAACTTGATTGTTTTTTAATAATGTTTACAGAGAGGACAATGCTTATGCCTTGACTTCTGCTCCACTGCATGTACTCTGAATTATTCATTTAGTTCAAGGCAGTTTCTTTTAAAAAGTAATCATTGTCTTCTTGAATGAAATTTTTGTTTTTCCATGCTATCAGTCCTGTCAGACTTTAGAAGTTCAGTCACCAAGAAGAGCAAAGCAATTTAGATAAAATTTCCTGCTCTGAAGGAAGACTTTGTTATTAAATGTGAGGCATTCAATAGTAACTGCCAGCTGTTTAATCAAAAAGTTATTGTTCATTGTAGAGGGGAAAAATTGGAATCTGGAAAACAATGGGCCATAACTCGAAGATCAGGAAGTGTCTGATGAAGTTGCAAACTCCTTTCAAACTCTTTTCGGCATTTAAACTATAATGGCCTATCTCTGATAAGGAATTCACTGAAGAACACAAGATAGTCACTGCAATGGACAGATCTCTACTCATTTGAATAGCCCCATGTCTTGGTGGCCCCTGTATGTTCAATCTACAGGGTACAAGTAAGAGTGTTTTTAAGACATACCTCAAGTACCTTAAGTATCATTAGGGATACACAAGTGATTCCTTTAGTGCCCAAGACTAAAATAAGGGATAAAAGAAAAATTAAGGAAATAAAAGGAGGAAAAATACTAGTAGGAGAAAAAGGTTCTGAAGGAGCGTTATAATAGATCCAGGAGTCAGAAGGGCTCTACTACAAATTCTAGGCTCAACTGATGTGGGATGTTGCCTAGAATAAACCATGCCACCTCCTTATATAAGCCACATCAGACACACATACTCTCATGCATGCAAGCACATACGCACACACAGAAATGTAATCAGCTGAAGTTACTCAACTTGATCTCTATCACTTTACCATCAAAACTTCTTAAGCCTAAGAGTGTGTGAGGAAGTGGATCAGATGTCAAACAGTTCAGCACTCAAATGAAGTGCTGCATGTACTAAAATGTGGAACTCACTTTGTAATACACATGGAATAAAAGATACATCTTCTCCCATACTCTATGCCTACCTCACATACACCCTGGGACACGACCAGAAGCTAATGTCCTTGTAGACACTCGAGAGAATGCAGTTCTTACATGTCTTGCCACTGCCAGGACCTAATCCAGTTCTTGCTGCAGAATACATGCTCAAGAATAGTGGCTTTTTCTCCAGTTATTTTTGCACTTGGCACTCCTAGAGTGTTATTCTGAGTAGTTTCTATATACAGCCCTCTCCCTATGACTGTACAGTGGATAAACAGGCTTATTCCTTCTGCCTCATGCATAGATCAATCATTCATCATCCAAATGTTTGGAACTGAATGATATTGTGTGAATTTTAAAAAGTCAGACACAGGAAAGACAAATGCCACATGTTTTCTTATGTGGAAGCTAAAAATAAAATGTCAAAATAAAAGAGACTAAAAGAGTCGCTACTAGATGCTCAGAAGGGGAGCCAGAGAGCAGGGAGCAGGGATTTGGAGAATGGATACAAAAGCACAAAAGAAAAAGGTTCCAATGTCCCTATATATCACTGTAGTTCACAAAAACCTGTCATACATTAAAGGAGGAATGATAACCACCTCTACATACATGCTGGACGCTGCACAGCCACAAAGGTATCTCCTGCAGAAGAATCTAATTGAAGACTGCCTGAGAGACAAGGATTGCTGATGTAGACAATGCCAGCCAATCGGGAACTGCTGTTTACAAAAGATGCTTTCTTGGGGCCAATGGGGCAGGAGGTGAAGGGTATTAAAGAAGCTTGCAGCAGTACTCAGATGAGCTTGCTGTAGTGTTTCTCACCTCCTCATGGAGTCTGTGTAGTTGATTCTGCACTACCTCACCTCCAACCCACAAGGGCAGGTAGGGTCAGATGGTGAGTAGTCCAAGTCATAGGCAGCAATATATTTTATAAAGAACTAAAACAGGAGGAGCTCAAAGTTTCTAAAATAAAGAAATAGGGGCCAGTAGTAAATATCACTGGGTAAAGGTGCTTGCCACTAGGCCAGACAAACTTGAGTTTACTCTCTTCAACCTACACAGTGTGAGGAGGGAACAGATCCCTGTAAGTTATCTCTTATCTCCATACACACCCCAGGGCAAGTAAGTGACTGCACACATACACACACAAACACAAACATCATTTTTATTAAAATTAATCATCGGCAATACCTTGATTTGATCAGTACTTGTTACATATGTATGTATTGAAATGTTATCTGTTGTCTTATCAATAGGTATATTTTGAAAAAAAATGAAAAACTTTTAAATTGATTTGTTAATATTTTCAAAACTATATAGATGGAAAAGTTGAAACATAGGCTGATGTTAGAAAGAGGAGTATGGGACCTCTGAAGAGTTGGCTACTTCATGATACATCTCCTCAAGCAAATGAAAGTTGTATCCACATTACCCTGACTGCTCTGTCTTTCCTCTATCTCTTCATATGGATTCATAAACTACTCTCTCTCCATAACACACACTGGTTGGAATCAGTAGGCACTTAATGCTAATGCTCAAAGCATCCTGCATGCTTTAGTATTTGCAACTTTTAGAAGTTCCCCAAGCCTTCTGGTTTCCATCCTTCATGCATGTTGGTGTCTTAGTTCCAAGAACCTTTTTAGCATGTCAGGGGCTGTATAAAACACCAAGACTCTGCATGGCTGTCAACTGCAAAGCTCTTCTCATGCTATTTGAGTTGATGCTATCAAAATGTCTTATGCCAATCTGATGTTTTTTGTTTTATTTTTCTTTTTCAGTATTTGTTTAAACTTTTAAATATTAAGGAATTTACTTTGAGTTTTTCTTTTTTCTCTCTGAAGTAATTTTCATTAGCTTAGATTCACCTGCTAAGTGAGTTTCCCAGCATCATGATGGGGTGCTCTGAATCCATAATCCTTTTTATTTTCCTGCATGAAAGGAAATGACCTTTGTGAGATGCACTTCATATATGATATAATTCACCTACTGAATGTGTACACTTTGCCATATTTTGTTGTATCACATCATCAATTTTTAATTTACTATACCATATATATAACCAAAATTGTGCCACTTTATCTGTGCTTAGTTGTAAGCCTCTGTGACACTAATTACATCCACTGTGATGTATGACGATTGCTGCTATATCCAACTCTCTTAACCCCAAACAGAGACTCTGACACCATAAAGCCATACTCCATTCTCCTACCCACCAGCCTTGAAACCTCTGTTCTGCTTTCTAATTCTGAACCTTTCTAAGGATCTGCTAATTCTAATATGTTTCATTTACATGAAACAATGCTTCCTCATCAACAATTCATCCTCCTCCTCTCCCTCTTCCTCCTCCTCTTCCTCTTTCTCCTTTTTCTCCTTCTGCTCTTCTCAAAAACTAGGACAAGACTTAGCATGAAACATATTTAAAGGTATTAAATGGAAGAAGAACATGTATGTCTGTCTTCTCTATCATAATGTCACTCAAAATGCATTTGACAGACAGTTAAGCATTGAGTTGGACCCTATTGTGCACTACAATCTACTGGCCACTGTATTAGTTTTATATTCCAAAACAAGACTCTAAAGTTCTTGGACCATAGGGTGTGCTTTTGCTTTCACACCTCCTATGGTTGGTTGGAGTGGATACTTGGCAAATGCTTTCTCGGAACAGTAAATATGTGAACTGTCAACTAAATGCTCTGCAAGTTAGAAGATGGATCTGGGGAGAGACCTAGAGCTCCTTTCCCATGTCTTGCCTTTTCCTCCTTATGAATGAAATTCTGGTACAACCAAATCCCACTTCTGGGCCAGGAAGCCTGACATAGAAATTTAAGCTCTCCATAAAATGAGGCAAATGATGCCTCCTGGGTTTTATATGATACAGAAATAATGTTTTTCAATCATGAAGCCTGGCTTATAACATCATAGAAAAGCATCTTAGCCACTAATTCTCCCCTTCTTCACCATGGGCAAAACTCAGCCAAGAGAAGATCCAGCTGCACTTTCTTTCAACACCACAGCATTTCCTTATTTAATAAATAAATAAATAAATAAATAAATAAGCAAACAACTTTGGCTGCTCTGGTAAGGAATCATATCCAAAAATCTTCTAGGTCTGTTCAACCTGGTTGCAATGGCACACCTTTAATCCCTCTGGCTAAAATGCAGACAACGCCCTTAGTGCACACCTTTAACATCCCAAACATCTAATTGAGGGATAGACAAAGTGAGGAATGAGGAAAAGATTTGAAGAATGAGTTAGAGATAGGATAAGCCCAACTCTCACAAGAACAGCACAGGAAACAGAGGCTACTTAAGAGCAGTGCAAAGAGAGAGAGAGAGAGAGTGAGAATCTGAGTCAGAGGCAGTCAGTCTGTTCAGTGAATGCAATGCAGTTAAGATCAATTGAGTCTGTGCAGTGGAGTTGAGTTCCATTCAGTTCTTGCTGCAGAGTCAGTTGAATCCAGAAAATAAGAAAGAGACCAAAAATTAGAACAAAGTGCCAGAATTAGCTTGAGGCCAAGCGGAGCAATTCAGTGAGAAGCCAAGAGAAGTCAGATTGAATCAATATACTTGGAGAGGAGTTTGAGTCAGAACAGCTAAGTTGAACTCACTGCCAGAGTTTAACAAGAACTAGAAAAGGTAAGCTTATCCAGCAGTAGGCCTTTGAGACCACAACTGCACCTGTGGAATAAAAGTTATTTTTTTTCACTTCTTGTCAGCACAGCAGCTACTGCTGTCTTCACCTGATTTCTCTGTACAAAAAGCTTGACCACTTCACCTTCTCCATTTTATGGTTCTCAGAAAGTCAGAGTCCTCCTCTTAACCTTGGCTCTGATGTGGTCGCGTTTGGTTGGAACTGACAGTTCAGTGAGTCCTCCTTCTCCTCTACAAGTATTTAGTATTTATGATAGTTTAACAGGGCCATACATTATGAAGAATTGCTGACCTCTTAGGGAAGCATCAACTAGGAGAGATTATATATGTAGCCTGCATATGTATATGCAACATGAAAATTTCAAGAAAAAAACACAATAGTAAACGTTTGATGAGGGGACCTCTGCATTATGTGATTTCATGAATAAGAAAGCATTTCAGTAAAGACTCAAAGGAAGCTAAGATAAAAGTCATGGATATACCCACACATATAAGTGCACAGAGGTGGGGTGGGGGGGAGAGAAAGGGACACAGGAAAAGACAGAAAGATAGAGACAAAGAGACAGTCAGACAGACAGACAGACAGACAGACAGACAGACAGACAGAGAGCAAATGGCACACAAAAGGGCCAAGAGTAGGGGTGAGACATGCTCTGGGTACATTAAGGCTCTAGATATCAGATGAATCTGGAATACAGTAGTCAGGAAGACAGTATAAGAGTTTGGGACATAGAATGAAGGAGCTAGATCATTGTGCAGCAAGAGACCAGCCGATGGCCCAACCATTTGCTTGAAGTGAGGTGGAAAGCTCCAGAGAGCTTTTAAGTAGAGGGCTGGTGTTATCTAATTCAAATGGATGACCCTGGTTGGTAGGGTTAAGAATGGACTGGGATGGGCAGAGTGGGGAAGCCAGCTATAGATCATTCCAATAACATAAGTGAAAACTGGTGAGGTCTGGACACAGGTTTATAGTCAGGGAAGTATGAAAGTTATCAGATTCTTAATACACTACAAAGCTAAAATTAGTGGAACTTACTAAATTAATGGAACTTACTGATAATTTGGAGCATAAGAATAATTAGTGAGTGACTCTTCTGAGTTTGGAATTGGGGCACAGTAACCCAGTGAAGAATTCGGAAGAGAGAGACTTTCAAATACAGTGAGAAGAGGTGATAGACACAAGAAGATAAATAATTAATAATGAAAATTGGAATAGGGAGGGCACAGAGCCCTCTCATGTTTCAGCCTCAAAACCTTTCAACTTCCCCAGTATTGATTTCAAGCACCTGACCTGGTAGAGTGATATAAACTCCTCCCTTATGCACAGTCCATTACAGTTCATGAGGTATTTGCTCAGGTGGTAGGGTAAATACAAGCAAGCATATTGTCATCCCAGAATAAGAAAGGGGTAAAATCACATAGCTAGAGAGTAGAGAAGTCAGACTGTGATCTATACAGAGCAGTGTCCCTGTTGGAAAGAGTTATAGGCTGCAATTTGATCATTTGAAAAGGTAATAATATACAGGCCTCTCTTGACAGATGCCTGAGCTGATTCTATAACATAACTGTTGTGCACAGTACAGCAATGAGCATGGATATACAAGTATTTCTATGTTTAGACTGGCTTAAGGGTTGCTTTCACAAATGCCCAATGGTAGTCTTTATGAATCCCAGCACATAGGTACAATGAAGATATGATACTAAAAATGGTCAATACATAATAAAAAGAATCTTTTACACAACTAAGCACAGATGTAGGTAAATGTGAAGAGAATGTTTGGTGTCCTGCCACTCTTTAAAAAGTTAAGGATGTCACATGACTCTTCCTGGGCATAAAGGGTAAAAAAAAAAAAATTGACTAGAGTCTGTGGCCTTTAACAAGGAACAGGGACAGCCATCAGGCAATACTGCATGAGAAGGGGAAAAATAGATGGTCTCTCCATGCCTCTCAGGTCCTGCCCATTTTTTCTGCCAATGAAACTTATACAATTTCATGAGAAATCCAGACAGCCTTAAAGGCCATGGCAGAGGGAAGACAGGAGAGCAGAGAGTGTTTTTAGAGAAGCAAATGTAAGATACTCTGCATGGGCTCCCAGCTCACTTCTTCTATCCCAAACCCCCTCCCCCTGAAGGGATGACTATAGCTGAAACAGAGGCATCATCTGCTTTAGAGAAGGTGGCATTTTGGTTAATCCTAATGACTGTTCGTCTTGCAAACACTGGGTCACCTTTCCCATGAGCTGCTTATCAGGAATAAGCTTTAGAGAAAGCTCTGTTACATTGTTTGCATGGTTATCAGCTTTATGGACACTGTAAAGGTTGTGTGTTTCCATTTACTACTCTAGGCTTTAGCTGAGTGAAGCTCTAAATCCATCTGAGGTGTCAAATTCTACTGTCCTGGTACTCTGACTTGACCCTGACAAAGCAGGATCCCAACACACTGGCCAGGATCCAGCACACAGGTAAAGTATGGCAGGAAAATAAAATCACCAGGGCTTCTCAAGAAGTCAAGATGAGAGAGTGCCTAGTCCAGTTGTCATTAGTGAGGCTACCTCCAGCAGTTGATGGGACAGAATACAGAGACTCACAGCCAAATATTAGGTGGAGAGAAATTCCAGGTTGGAGATCTCCATAAAGTACCCCTTCCCCTGGAGTTCAGAGTGGGAGGACCACGTGGAAGAAAGGAAGGAGGAATTAAGTCAGAAGGGTTGAGGATACCTGGAGAGCACAGCCTGCAGAATTAACTAAGTGAGACTCATGGGGGCTCACCGAGCCTGAAGGTCAATCACAGAGCCTGCATGGATCTGTGCCAGGTCCTCTGTTTATAGGTTATGGTCGTTGGCTTGGTGTTTTGGGAGGACATCCTAAGAGTTAGGATGTCTCCTACTCATCCGCCTACCTTTGGGACCCTTTTCCTCCTACTAGGTTGCCTCGCCCAGCCTTGAAGTAAGGGTATGTGCCTGGTCTTGTTGTATCTCATTGTACTGTGTTCAGCTGATGTTCCAGGGAGGCCAGCTCTTTTCTGAGGGGCATGGGAGAAAATGAATAAAAAATAGAAAAAGATGAGAGAGTGCAGCACAGCAAAGTTCATGCTCTTTCCTGTCAGCGAGGATGCCATGGAGTACAGCTGACAGAGGAACAATGAAGTTCTGGGGTCAGCAAATGAGAAACTGCCTGAACAAGGTGAGCAGGTAGAGAAGAGGCTGTCAGAAGCCAGAGGGTGATGCACCGAGAAGAGTATCAGGAGACGAGAATAAACACAGAAAATTCCAGGAGGTCCCTGGGCCCAGAGCCATCAATCATGGTACTTTATAAAGAACACACGTCTGTCAGTATCTCAATGGCCCATGAGAAGGTACATGAAACAACCAGTAAACAAGGCCAGGTTTCCAAAAAAGAAGGCCTAACAAATGGTGGGACTAGTGTCAGCACCAGGGCACATATTAAGTCTTTCCAGGAATGAAGTTGAGCTATTGACATGACTCTTAACAACTGACCCAACACACAGATGCACAGGCACATACACACACACACACACACACACACACACACACACACACACACACACACACATCCTCCTTTACTAAAAAAAAGAAAAGAAAAGAAAACATTCAATTCTGTTGTTAAGCAATGCATCAGAACCATGAAAGGAAAGATGATTGACCTATGACAGAATGAATGGTAATCCTCGTCCCTTTTGGGGGAGAAGCATCTAGAGATAATGCTGGGGACGGTGGAGCTAAAGAACACAAAGGACTTCACCCTAGTTATCATGTGTAGGCTACAAACATCCTTGGCACACCCTTACCTAAAAAATTATTTGTTACATAGTCTTATCCAAGTGCTATTGTTTACATCCAAGACTGGCCTTTCTGATCCACCTAAACTATCATATTTAAGTCTTAAAATCCCATAAAGAAGGTGCTATTGTTACCCATCTGCCACAATTCACTTATATTAAGCACATTACATATAAGGTTCTATGCATATGGTTAAGTAGCTTGGAGCTTGTGGTAGAACCAAAGCTGAAACTCATCTCTGTCCAACTCCAAAAGAGTACACCCTTAACCACCAAACTGAACTACCCCTTGTTGTTAATCTGATGTCTCACTTGGATAGCAGCAGCTCATCTTCTCCACACAACGTAAGACATAGCACAGCACCTGTACTCAAAGCACATGGGCTTGGGCACACCCCACTTCCACCTTGTTGCTCCCATCTCAGCTACTTGCCACAGTTTCACCTAACTGCACAGCTGAGATAGGACACCCTGATCCAAGAGGCTCCCAGCATCCTGACCTGTATCTGTAGTCACTGCTGTTTGTGACATGCAAGAGGGATGTATGAAGCCCAAATCAGGAGGCTGCAAACTTCCAAGTGATTGCTGGGGTACACACTGCCAAGGGTCAAAGCTCCCTTGACTATTCTAGAAGAACCACAGCAGCCTCATTCCTCCTGAATGTGCTCCTATCACAGATCAAGGATCTATCAGGCTTAGATTCTGCTAAATGCAAAGGCTAGATGAAGAACCATATGCACAGTGCTATCAATCTACTGAAAAAAAAATGTGTTTGCATAAATGTGTTTAAAGAAAAAAGGAAGCCCAGAGAAAGGGGGAAAATAGCTATTCAAAAATAACCACTTCTGCACAATAGGATTAAAGGCAAAATGGTAGTTTTAAGTACTTTATGCTGTTACCACTTAAAAGCACAGCCAGCAAGCTTCACAACAATGGTCTATAAAATAATGTGAGATGTTGATGAAAACATGCACAAAGAGTTACCCTCAGCTTCACAGGAAGCTCTACCTGTGTGCACCAGCTGCAGTTCTGAGAAACAGGCTAGGGCTCTTACAGTGCTGACATGTCTACCATACAAACAAGCCAAGTGACCCAAACTCCTTCTGCACTCCACAGGGGACACATATGCCTTACTCTCACCTATGATTGCTTTATGTTTGTGTCCCATCTATAAATTACCACCTGCACTCCTTCATGCCTGACAGCAATCCCACCAACACAGAACATGTGTAAATTCAACTGCAGATCAGGGTACCATGGCTCACCATGTGCTGTGAATCAGGCCCAGAAAACACCAGAGGCTGTATGTAAATCAACTGCTTCTTTGGGAAGAAGCCAATCCCTCAAATGTCAAAACAGAAAAGCTGGGATCCATCCATCTCCACTTTTCCTTGTGCTTACACACAAGGAGCAGTATACACACCAAAATTTACAGCACATATTCACATGTAGGTTCTCATTTAGCCCTTAACACAACCTTGAACATGTAACTTAATATATAGACAAGGAGGGTGCAACAAAGGAAAGAAGACAACCAGTACAACTATCTAGAAGGATAGGAGTGTAAGCTAGATGTCAAGAATACAGACACCAGGAGCATCCCTTCCACTTATTCATCTATCCTAATATTTGTAAATACCTCTGAGTAGCTCTGGTGTGGCTACTTTAAAAAAGGTACTAGTGGGTACAAGAGCAAGCTTTCTGCACGCTTACTGCCTGCAGAAAGACAGACACCATTCAAATGACCACAACATATAATGATGGCTCAGAGGACAAAAGTACTTGCCACCAAATCTGGACCCACATGCTGGAAGGAGAGAATTCTCCTACAAGCTATTCTCTATTCTCTGCATGTACATGGTGGCATGTACACACACACACACACACACACACACACACACATGATGATACAGAGATGGATAGATTGTAGCTGATCAATATACAGCTAGAAGCATGGATGGATGGATGGATGGATGGATGGATGGATGGACGGACGGATGGATGGATATGTAAATATACTTGGTAGAAAATGAACCCCATATTTATATAAAACACTAGAGACTCTGTGTTGAAAATTAAAGATGAACAAGAGTAAACTTGGCACTTTAGAAATGTCACGTGCAAGGATCCAGTGACCTAAGAAACTATGCTGCATCCAAAAAAACAGAGTAACATGATGAAACTGGAGAGGGGACCATGAGCCAGATGTCACACTCCTGTGTACGCTGTATTAAGGACCCAAACATGTACGGGATGCCACTAGTAGAGCATTCTGTCATGGAGGGAATGTGGTAATCCAGTTTGTAATGTAAGGCCTTTATGCACCCATACAGAATTCATAAGTTTCCATCTGTGAAAACCACTCAGAATTCAGTGTGCTCACCTGTCTCTCTGATTAGCTCCTGCAGGCTCTAGTACATATCTAATTAGGTACCAATAAAAGAAGCAATAACGACTAATGTCCTCCTAAATGTGGGTCCTCCACTGCCCAACACATTATTTCATTGCCAGCAGTTTTTAATGAGACATAGCAATTACAAAGTCACCTCAAAAAAATAGAGTTTATCACCTTGAAACAGAGAGTATCAAAATTTATATTGGAAGAATATAAAACCACATATGTAACTGAGGAGAAAGCTGTGAGCCACTCACTCCACATTCAAAGAAATGGCCAAACGGCTCATTTGCAGTCAGTCATCATTGCAGATTAGGTCCCTGGCCATTACACATCCGCATTGAGCTACATGCAAGGCATACGAATCTCACAAGGGTGACAGGCCACATCAATGCGATGGTGAAATTAGGACCCTCACTCTTCCAGTTCCAAGAAGAGAGAAGTCACACAGACAACCTTAAGTCTGAAGACCTATTGATCTGGAATAGATTGGTTTCTACAAGGGTGGTTCTTGGTCCACCCCAGAGGTACTCTCCTTATAAGTCAGATTCTTGTCTGAGTAGCACAGAAAGCTTGACCTTTCTTCCATTGGTAAGGATTCTATCAATACAAGGCAACTCGCCTCCCATAAGAAATGGGAAGTGCTATCTTGCCACGTGGAGAGATGCAAGAGTAATACAGGGCACTGGGCGGAAGATAGGAAAGAAGAAGAGGAACATTAGGAGAAGTAGAAGAGGAAGAGACCTTCGTCTTGAGGTGTACTCCAGGGAAAGCCATTGAGCTCTCTTGAGTGGCTCTGGGTGCAGCATGTGATACAAGCAAAGAACAGACTTCCTGAAAATGAGCTCTGATTCTGGTCTGCTGCTGATTTTCTGTGAAGCCTTGAACAAACATCTTCTTTTCCCAGGTCTCAAAAGCCCCCATCTATAAGAAGCATGAGCATCTGTCTCATGGGGCTACAATGAGTCCCAAGTGGAGATGCAGTCCCAACCTCCTAAGCAGTATGAAACATTCAACTCAGCTCAGAGCGACCATGAGAAAAGTCCAAGTGGCATTAGGCCTCCAAGGCTAAAATATCAAAGGATTTGAGGAGCTTGAATTATGTGTTTCCTAGTCTTTCCTTGCTTCTCCCTCAGCCAAATACAGCATCTGACCTGGAAAATGGATATGAGCAAGAGTGCGCCAAGTATCTTAGCTAAGTGCCCAGAGCTGTTTACTTCCAATCAAATAAAATCCCATTGAGGGTAATGCAGGCATTCTAAGTGTCCCCAAAAAGCCTACTGATGGGTCCCCACTTGAAGCCTGTGAGTGCACATGTGTGCGATTTACTGTCAGGTAAGTGATACACTCAAACTAATCGGCTCTAATGAGCAGGGATGCATCTTGACATTCCTGGGGAAAACTCAAGAGACAGCAACACCTAGGCCCTTTAAGGAGTAGAGAAATTATTTCCACTCTAATTGCCAAGGCAAACACGGAGGTGAGGGCATTGCTATACGACCTGGGTAAGTACATCTGAACCCCTGATGGGAAGTTTAAATGACTGCAATGGGCATGCATGCACGTCAGCAGTATTCAGGGTCAGTGCAGGGAAGTAAGGCACAGACGACCTTCCCTTCCTAATTCCCTCGTCCTCACATCTACCCCCAGCACACCCCTTGAAGAAAAGCAGTTAAATACCAACAACCATGAATCTGTTCTCTGGCATCCAGCAGCTCTGGCTGCTCATATTTATAACATTAGTTTAATTAAAGCTTTCAGGGAGATAAATTAATTTCTTGGTGTAGAAAATCAGTTCTTTTTAATGACAACATCCACACCTCTGCATAACTGGAAAACAAATGCAGCAATTGGATTTTTTTTTTCAATTAAAAAGTCCTCATGGAGCATGCAGTTTTATTCCTTGGTGCTCCTCTATCTAACAAGTTTGAGCACAAAAGAAATAGAAAAAAAACTAATACGTAAATGTGTATTTCTCCAAGTAGAATCCCATCAGGTATATTGTCATTCTCATTCGACTTTTAATTTTCTCATCTCTGCTTTTTCCTTTAAAAGAATGCACACACACACACACACACACACACACACACACACACACACACATGCGCGCACACACATTAAAAGCACAAGTAAAATTATAATGATGAAGATGCAAGCATCGACATTCTCTGTAAGAAAACATTTGTGTTTCTTATGGCCTGTTGCCCTCCCATGCCCCTTCGGAAGAACAACCTCTGTGACATTACAAGATATGTCAAGAGGCCATATATGAAGTCACTGAGATACAAAAGGAGCTTATTTTTATCTCAGTTCTAATACATCTTAGGCCTCATGTACATAATAAAATAGCTTCCTGTTGACCTGCTGGGAGCTCCAGCCAACAAACCATTAGTTAAAGGGAAGACTATTGTGCTCCTTGTCTGCTTTATGTTGCACCTCTGGAAGCCCAGGAACACAGGCTGGTGGAGGGAATGGCAAAAGCACTCGTCAGTTCATCCTTCCACGTCCTACCTCTCAGGGCCACTGAGGCCACAGTTAACTAAAGACATATCTAAACCCACTGGGGTACAAGAGGAAACGAGGAAGGCTCCTAAACAGACAAAATCAGAAATAAGTCTGCCACTGCTGTAGCTGAATATAGGGAAAAGTTGAGACTAGATCCCCCTAATGAGGTTTAAATGAATAAACCACAGGATCCAGAGACGGGAGAATGGGGAGCCCAGTTGGAACAAGGAATTGGAGCCCGCATTATGTAGCATTCTCTAATAATTAAAAGACCACCTGCCATTCTGCTAGAACTTCGAATGCATCTGATTGGCCATCTAGATCTCTCCCTTTGCTCTCATTATTATTCAACTCTTGGTAACTAAACAGAATCTTTCCCTTTCAGTATTCAGAGTATGTTATGTTATTTCAATAACACAACTATCTCAACATCTGTGTACTATAGTACACTGCTATTATTGTAAGCTGTCAGCACACTACCAAGACCTCCATGCCCAGACCAGTATTTACCTCCATGTACAAGGCTGTCCAGTGTCTCAGCATCCCTCAAATCTAAAATGTATGGTGAGCAGCTACTTCAACAAAGTGAGAGACAACTAGTTAGAAAGAGCAAGCTTGTAATGGAAGTGAATTCTGGTCTTTGCACCTACAAGCAAACATCACAGGACTACAGGGCCCCTGCTGCTCCACTAAGATGCATCCTAGACAAGAGAATGCTGGGGTGTGGAACTCTCCAGGCTTCTGAAAGGGATATGAAATGTAAAACCTAAAATACCCATTTGGGTAAAATAGAATCAGAGCTGTCCAGAAGGCCAAAGCTGGAAGTGGAGTTAAAAGTTATATCCTTTTAGCTCCTCACTATATACTTAGAAAGGTGAATCCCATGAAATGAAGATTTGGCTCAGTGAGTAAGAGCACTTCCCGCCCTTCCAGAGGACACAAGTTCAATTCCCAGAACTGAGCACTCACAAGTCAGGAAAATCACAACCATGTCTTACTCCAGCTTCAAGGCATCTGGTACTCTCTTCTGGCCTTTGTGGGTACTCACACACATGTGGCATTCACATAGATAGATAGATAGATAGATAGATAGATAGATAGATAGATAGATAGATAGATAGATAGATAGACAGACAGACAGACAGACAGACAGACAGACAGATAATCTTAAAAGAAAAATAAAGCTGAAGCCCAGAGACAATAACTTGCTGGAGTCAAATGATTTAGTCAACTGTTTCACATCAATTCAGTCCAGCATATTTTCTGGCTACCATGCCAGATTTTGAGGGTAGAACATTGTTTTGCTCATCCATGAAGTCTTTTGAAGACCCAGAAAACTATAACAGATGATTTTACATCTCTCATAAAAACCATAATTTTGGCTTCTGTTGGGTAAATTCTTCTCCCATTAATAACAGAGGGGGAAAAAAAAGGAAACCATACCACATGCTCAGAATCCTTCAAGGATAAGCAATGACCCCCTCATCCTGAGGATCTCATACCCTGCTTTGTCTCAGTCACACATTTTAAAAGTGGTTTTGCTACCATAAAAACAGGTACCACTATGCTGTATTAAGACTGGAAAAGCAAGGTGAACTCCTGGAGAGCCACGCCTGAGAGCTGTCAATCTATAGGGACTCTGGGGACCTGACTGGCCTCAAGCCTTATGCTGTACCATGAATCTGGAACATAAGCCAGTGTTGCCACAGAACTACAAATTTGACTGAACTGAGCTTGTTCCAGCATCATACTCTAAAGTCATTTCCATACCACAAGATGTAATGACTGCAGTTTGAAGTATTCTGCTTTAACATGCACCCGCCAGCTACATTTCCACAACTCTGTGGTAAAAGAGTCACAGTGGCTCCTACTTTACAAACACAAGCACAGTTCCTAGCCAATGAAAGAATGAAAAAAAAAAAAACTAAGCCTTAATTGTCTCTCACCCGACTACACAACTGCATGAAATCACATTTTACAAATGGCAAAACCAAAATGAGAGTTTAAAAATTCATTTCAGCCTGTGTTAAATTGCAGATCTCATGTCTGGAATACGAAACATGAAAGACTACTCTTCGTTCACTTTCCTTCCTCTTCCACACTCCCATCTCTACCTCTCCCTATAGGCTTTCTCTCGGTTACACACATTCTACCCTTACCAGACTATGCTTGGCTTTGCGACCTCTGAAGCATAAACACTGCTTCATGTCCCACTCACACATGGCCAACAGCTCACACAGCAGCCCATGAAACTATAGAAACCAATGCGTATTTCACCTGGGACAGCAAGAAACAGAGGCTACTGCAATCCCTTCAGGAGTTCTTCTGCCTGAATCTGATTATCTGTACCAGAAATGCAACAGTCCATCAGGTTGCCTTGTGGCATCTCTTGAACTACTATACAGGGTTGATTTTATATTTGGGCATGGGCACTTCCTATCTTCCCAACTTGCTTGGAATTCTTCATAGACAGGGTATGTGCTGTCTTAGTAGAAATGAGACATATGCCAGATACCTGGTTTTATTTTAATGAGTTTTGCTAATGAGATGTGGCATGCAATTCTGCTTCCTGTGTGAAGAATATAACAAGCAGGGAAGCCAGAGCTAGTTAGCTTGGGAGTCTTGGCTGCTTTCTGGGAACTGATGACCTTTTCTAGTCACCTATTCATGGCCTCATCATACTGCAGCAGTGTTTGTATAAAACTCATGAAGCTCATCACACAAATGGCTTAACTATCTAAAGGAATATGAGGTTTAACAAGACAGTATTTAAAGATACTTCAGCAGTTCTGTGGAAGATGCCATATCAACACATTTTATTATGAAAAAAAAATCTACATGTATAAACAGATGCTCTTATCTTAAAAGTACTGAATATATTCTATAAGAACCTTGAGTTACTAGTTTTTTCTATGATTTGTAGTGAGCTTAGCTTCCAATTCTATGTGTATTACAAAATCAGCTGTAATGGATGCAAAGGGTAGATGTGTTCCATGTAAGTAAAGTGTTACAATGAGAATCTACTATGCTTTTCATCTAGAGTATAAGCACTGAGTGGCTTGAAGGGTCTCTCAGCAGTTAAGAACATTGGATATACTCTAGAGGTTCAGGTTTTAATTCCCAACACCCATATAGAGAATCACAATCATCTGTTACTCCAGTCCCACAGGATCTGATGCCCTCTTCTGGTCTCTGCAGGCACCAAATGCACACACAGACATATGTGCATACAAGCATAAGTAAATAAGTAAAAATAAATAAATAGTATAGAATCACTGAGCTAACTTTCTGTGATAACAGGCTACAGATGTGTGTTTGTGTGTCTGTGTCTGTGTGTGTGTGTGTGTGTGTGTGTGTGTGTGTGTGTGTGTATGTGTGTACATGTACCTGCATGGGCCAAACATGCTTTTTTGAAAGTTTAAAAATCCAGATCTTCATGGCTGGTCAAGCTTAATGACCTGAGCTCAGTCCTCAGGATCCTCCTAGTGGAAAGAGAAAACAGACTTCAACAAATTGTTCTCTGATGTTTACATACACACTGTGGCACATGTGTAACCTCAAGTACAAATAAACATACATACACACATACACACATACACACATACATACATACATAAAATATCAACAACTTTTTAAAATAAAGAATAAAGAGCTGTGTTGGACTATGACCAATTGTCCTTTAGAAATGATCTTTTTAAACACATAAGTAAGAGAGGTGTAGGCTAGAAGTAGGGACCCTTGCACACTGTAAAATGCACTGGTCAGTTTCCCAGAAAATCCACAGTTCAACGGAAAGCTCTGTGGAGCCCATCCCCTCACTGCCAACAAGCTCAGTGCCACTGAGAGTCAAAGGCTGATAACAATAGAACTGACTTGAGCAGGTTAGGTTTTGTCAACTTGACACAAGCTTATGTCATCAGGGAGGAGGAAACTTCAAATAAGAAAAAATGCCTCCACCAGATTGGTCTGTAGGCAAGTCTCTTGATTAGTGACTGTTATAAGGGCCCAACTCACTGTGGGTATGTATCTCCACCTCTGAACATGTAGTCCTGGGTTCTATATGAAAACAGGCTGAACAAGTCATGAAGGGCAAGCCTGTAAGCAACATTCCTCCATGGCCTCTGTTTCTGCTCCTACTCCCAGGTTCCCACCTAGAATCCCTGCCCTGACTTCCCTTTGTGATGGACTACAAGCTGCAAAATGAAGTTAAGTCCCTTCCTCCCCAAGTTGATTTTCGCCATGGTGTTTAACACAGCAATAGAAAGGAACCTAGAACATGAATGTTTTCAATTCTCTCCAAAGATCAGCTCCTGTTGTATGCCATCACATCAGCCAGCTCACAGAAATTTGGGTCTAACGCAAGAGGGCCTCTGCTCTCCAGGACATGGATCAGTCATAAAGGCAGGGGTGATTTAAGGATGGACTTAACTTAACTTTGGGTAACTACAGAGCCGTGAACTTCCTGGTGGCTAGGGCTCTCGTTCTTTTGAAACCTACACACTGACAGAGACAGTACACCCAATAAATTAACTTGATAAGCAAACAGAAAATTAAAAGTCACCAAATAGAAGAAAGAAAGTAGTTAATGGGGAAGATCAACAGCCACATATCTGAATCCTCATGTTGATGCCCTTTGAGTCATAGGCCTGAGCTACCACATGGATGCCTCATCACCAACTGGGCTAGCAACTATTTTTTATCAACACATAGTAAGAAGACATAATGATGGATTTCACTGTGACACTCATACATGTACATAATGTATCTAGAACCTGCCACTGCCCAGTCTCAGTCTACTGCCACTCTTGCTGATACTTCTTCCATTCAAAACGCAGTCCTACCCTTCCATTTTACCTCCTATTGTTTGTTTTTGTGACTCGATGAGTTTTATTAGGGTTGCTGACATGAGCATAGGTAAGAGGTTATTCACAGGATCATGAGAAACTTACTTGTACCTACACTACTAAAGAAAATGTCTTCCTTATCCAAGCACCCATTAACCACCAAGGGCACCTAGGAAGGGGTGTGGCTTCATAAGTAACCTCCTCCATTTACCAACTGCTTTGAAGTTTTGGGGAAACTATGAACATAAAAGGCTGCCAGAAAAAAAATAAAAATCTGAGTCAGTGGAGGTAACTGGGCTAGGTAGCCAATGAACTCATCCTCTGGCTTCTCACTCCAGGGCTGCAGATACACTACCTGGAGCTGCTAAGCAGGCCCAGCTGAACAGCCAAAGCAAGTGAAAAAGTGTGAGTTTCAGTAGTCGTCAGAGTGTTGTCTACTGACTAAAATAGCAGCTGCTTTCCTTGTGACAATTTGTGCAATTAGCTCCATTTCTCAATTCTAACCTTTAAAAAAAGCAGAAAATCCTTCCAGGCTAAATATGTTCAAAATAATGCAAATGCCTGGGAATTTGTTCCATCTTTTGGAGAAAAAGAATCATTTTAGTATTTAGTTAGCAGACAAAGCAACAGGGTTCTTTATGTCATTTCACATAGGCTTACTGTTAACTGATCCTTCCCCATTGTCCTGCCCTGACCCAGCTTTCATCTTCCCCTTTCCACATTCACACACCTGTGTTCCTTAACATCTCTTCTTTCTCACAACTACCCTTCTAGTGCCCTCACCTCTAGAAGCTCCTGGTTTGGGTTTTAGGAGCCTGGATTATTTCATGTAATATATTCTCCAGCCCCACTCACTTTTCCTCAGAGTTTCATAATTTTGTTTTTCTCCAAAGATGAATGCAATCTCATTGTGTACATGTGCCACACTGTAATTGTGCATCTATCAAGCTGATGGACATCTAGGCTGATTCTGTTTCTTTGCTATTGTGAATAAAGCATCAATAACAGGGAAATGTAAGTATCCCTGTGATAGGATGTTACATCCTTTGGGAATGTCTAGGACTGATACAGCTGGGTCATATGGCAGCTCTATTTTGAGCTTTACGAAAAATGCCCCACAATGATTTTCATAGTGCCTATACTATTAACACTCCTACTGACAGTGGTTAAGGAGTCCTTTCCCCATGTCCCCACCAACATCCCTTGTCATTTGTTTTCTCAATGCTTACCATTCTGACAGGCATGAGATAGAATTCTCTATGCAGTTTCAATTTGCATGTTTCTAATGGATAAAGATGTTAGACACCTTTAAAAAAAATATTGGCCATTTGTATTTCTTTTGAGAACTGCCTGTTCATTCCATTGGCCTAGTTACTGATGTTTGGTGTTTAATTTTTGTAGTTTGTTACATGGATGCTGCATTGGTTATTTTCTGTTGCTGTGATGAAAAGACCAAACAAAGCTTGAGGAAGCATATATTTGGGCTTATGGTCTCAGACATCTAGGTATCCATAATAGCAAAGAAGGCATAGAAGCAAAGGTGGGAAGCTAAGAGATTGCATCTCAGTTGCACATTAAAGGTAGAGCCAGGCTACAAAGTCTCAGCCCCACCACTGATATGCTTTCTCCAGCAAGGCTCTGCCTCCCAAACAGTCCATAAGCTCCCCAAACGGTGCCATCAGCTGTGGACCAAGTGATCACATACATGAGCCTATAATGGACATTTCACATTCAAAGCACCAGATTCCCCACCCCCCATTCTATAGGCTTGCTGGTCTCAGATGGTTCTTTCACCTTCTACAGCATATCTACCCTGGAAGACTCCCTGTTATTGTGACTTTGTCTTAATCAATAGGTAAAGTTAGCGCACTATGAAGGGAACTTAGAGAGGTGGTATGACTAAAGTTTGGGAGGCTGATTCTAGCTCAAGGTTTTGCATCTATGCTTATGTGACTAAATCTAAGTCATCTACCTTCTCTGAGCTTTTATTTTTTTTTTATTTTTCAATCTATGATCCTGATAAAGCAGTCATTAAATGTTATCTTAATTACTACTTAGCCTAGCACATTACTTAGACAGTAGTAGTTCAATAACACAGTTCTGTTCCCCAACACAAGTGAAACAGAGTCTATTCATTAGCTTCTACATCTTATCTGATCCTCCAATGTCATCAATATGAACATCTAAAAGGAAAATACTAGAAAGGAGCAAACTTCTGCCCCGACCAAGGCTCTTGACTTTCCTTATACTATAACTCAGTGGTAACTATCAGCACTGCAGGGCTGAGCGGTCACAGCAGACTCAGTCAGATCTAAGCAGACACTCACAGTCAGACCTCAGCAGTCACAGCATATGCTCACAGTCAGACCTCATAAGACACTCACAGTCAGACCTCAGCAAACACTCACAGTCAAACCTCGGCAGTCACAGCAAACACTCACAGTCAGACCTCAGCAGTCACAGCATATGCTCACAGTCAGACCTCAGCAGACACTCACAGTCAGACCTCAGCAGTCACAGCAGACCCTCACAGTCAGACCTCAGCAGTCACAGCAGACCCTCACAGTCATACCTCATTAGACACTCACAGTCAGACCTCGGCAGTCACAGCAGACACTCACAGTCAGACCTCAGCAGACACTCACAGTCAGACCTCTGCAGTCACAGCAGACACTCACAGTCAGACCTCGGCAGTCACAGCAGACACTCACAGTCAGACCTCAGCAGTCACAGCATATGCTCACAGTCAGACCTCAGCAGACACTCACAGTCAGACCTCAGCAGTCACAGCAGACACTCACAGTCAGACCTCGGCAGTCACAGCAGACACTCACAGTCAGACTTCATCAGATACTCACAGTCAGACCTCGGCAGTCACAGCAGACACTCACAGTCAGACCTCGGCAGTCACAGCAGACACTCACAGTCAGACCTCATCAGATACTCACAGTCAGACCTAGGTAGCTTTACTCATCAACAGCAGCATCACTGACAAGTCACACAATCTTAAGTCCCCTCGTCTTAAAAATAAAAACTTACAGTGAGTAGCCAAGCAAAGTCAACACTCAGTCAGCTTTATCTCCATTACCCTTATCTCTATCTAACCACACAGTCCAGTGAGTGATAGATTAGGAGAAAAAATGAGGCAGGGTAAGAAAGATCGAAAACTAGAGATGCTCTCAAGGTAGAATGGAAGGCCTAGCTAGAAGGGTAGAATTAAGTCTCTGTGATATTCACTCTCTGCAGAAACGACTAGACAACTAGGTGCAGACCAACACATTGGTACAATTGTCAGAGCTGAGGTCACTCTAGGGCCAGCTTGTACCTGTTGACAAGAATAGTCCTGTTTTGCACACTATATATACCACTCTGTCCCCGTGCTCTCCTCTTCCTTCTTCTTTTCTTCCTCCTCCTCCTCCCCAGGGCCGTACATCCAGTGCTTGATTTTCTAAGCCCTGGTTTCTCATAGGCTTCCATCACCTTCATCACCTTCCCCAGTTTAGCCGGTGGTTCTGGAACATGAGCTCATGCACCAAGGCTAAGTGTCCCACACAAAACCAATAGAAAGAGCTTCCTGAAATATATATGTGGTAAGATATCTATCATCAATAAGAACAAAAGCCTGTCAATTGTGACAATGTGACTGGAAATAGAAACTATGATGTCAAGTATAATAATCCAGCCATAGTAGAACAAATAGCTCACATTCTCACTTATTTGCGGAAGCTTAAAGCAGAATAAGAGGATAGAATCGTGATCCCTAGAGGCCAAGGATCAAGGACTAGGTAACACAAAGATAGGAGGGATTGGCTCTAAAACCCTCAGTGGGTTAACTTTTGTCTGCAACAGTTTATACCTCAGAAGAACGAAAAAAATCCAAAGGTTCTCAAACACGTAGAAATGATAAATGTATGAGGCGAGAAAAGCTAATTACCCAGATTTCATCAGAGTGCATTGTATACTGCATTGAATTATCATGTGATTCTCCTAAAGGTGTTCAAACATTAGGCATCAGCCACAAACAAAAGCATCTTCAGTTTCACCCTCAGTAGGTCAGATACAGGTCTGCCTACGCCACTGGTTTTAGTAAGTTCCTCAGATAACATTATGCATAGTTCTAGAACCCATGGAAAAATGTAGATTTTTTTTTCCTCTACAAGAATCACAGTATATCTTTGTTTTCTAGGCCTGTTACCCACCAACTTATCTAAAAATTTTACTTTTGTTTGGGGCCCTGACTTACTAATTGGCAATGGCTTCATATGTTTCTTTCCTGTGCTAGCTAGTCTTCTGTCAATATAGCACAAGCTAATGTCATCTGGAAAAAAAGAAAAAAAAAAAAAGGAAATCTCATGTGAGAAAATGCATCTATTAGACTGGCAAGTCTGTGGGAACATTTTCTTGATTAATAATTGATGTGGAAGGGCTCATCCCACTGCCATCCCTAAGGTGGAGAGGGCTATACTGCATAAGAAAGGTAGCTGAGTAGAGGCCCAAGAGCAAGTCAGTAAGAAGCAGTACCTCCCCGGTCTCCACTTAGGTTCTGCCTCAGGGTTCATGACTTGAGCTCCTGCCCTGGCTTCCCTTGATGGTGGACTGTTATATGAAACTGTAAAGCAAATAAACTCTTTTCTCCTTAAGCTCCTTTTAGTCATGGCATTTATCACAGCAATAGCAAACTGTAACATCCTCTAAGATCTTACATGTTAACTACAATCAAAAGAGTGAAAAATATCAAGGGAAAAATGAACCTACAGGACCCCCTCCACTGATTTGCCAAAGTGAGGCCATATCCAAAGCTACAGGACAGCATTCATGTCCTTTCCCTACTCTTCTGATGGACAGGCCATGGGAATGGTTTGAAGGCAAGAACAAAGATGCCATAGGTGTGTGATATAAGTAACACCAACAAAGGCAGATGTAGACTGAGTACTGAAGGTCTAATAGATTTTCTCAAAACATCTTCCATTTCCGTTCATGAGCCCATGGTTCATACTTCAAGACAGTATTAACTGACAAATGAGTGGCGACACAATTTCATCCCTCTGCAGACATCACTGAGGAACAAAGGTTGCATCATTTCCTGGTGACCCACCAAGGGAGTCCACCATTTTGTCTGCTACTAGTCTTTGGCTAAAACATCATTTGTGCAGTACGTACTTAGAATTACTAACTATATGTAAGTACGAATAATCCCAGTTACAAGGAGATGAAACTGAGAGGTACAGAAATTAAGCTGCTTAAACTTGTGTAACCAGCAAGTGGTCCAGAAAGAGGAAGCAAATATCAAACAGGAACCAAAGAATTTGAGGATGAGACACTAATCTAGCAGACTTTCTCTGTTATCTTTCTCTTCTCCAAAGTGAGCAATGTCAGAGAATGGTAATGTGTTAAGAATAAAGATGTAGACAAATGCATGGCAATAATAAGGCAAGATTCTTGGAAATATCTTGAAAACTGCCAATGGAGTCAAAAAGCATGTAGTCCCTCCATAGTCCCATGTGGGAAGAACCTGAGTGGTCAGCAGATCATGGAGAAATAAGGCCTCCTAATCTGATACTTTAGTTCTATGGAACTGAAGGATATAATGAGCTCTTAAAGGTAGACATGAATAGGGCAGCTAAGAGTTAGTTTCATTCAGGCTGTGAAGCCCAGGTCTGTCTGGTAAGAGAACTCATGGTTCTTGCCAGACATTAACAGTAGATCCACTGGAAGCATCAATAACTCAAATGGCTGGAAAGCATCTTAAATAAGGTCATATCTAAACAGATCAAGTCTCATTCAATATGGCAGACCTTGTGTGGATCCTGACACACTCTCCTGTCCTCCAGTATTTAACTGCAGTGCAGCATCTTGTCATCAGACTGACACTCTTCTGCAGAGTGTCCTTGGAGCACTGTCTCTATGGGCTTGAGAAAAGAGCCTATCTCCACCATGCTTGTCCTGTACCCTGGGCCCCAAGGAACATGCCTAGTGGCTGGACAGTCATTTTAATTTTGACAGCATCATTGTTGAGGCTAATAATGCATGGGCACTGCTTAGAAATTTTTTAAGTTTATTATTAGCTTCAGGTCACTAATTCTAAATTCTAAAAAAATTTGCAACGGGTTGGAAAATCAAAGCATTGGCCACCATTATCCAGCTGTCCTTCCACAAATGATGCAGTAAAGACCAATGGTCACCTCCTCTTCTCAGCTCTCAGTGATTCTGCCTGTAGAGACAGACATGTGGGACAGGACTTCTTCCTCAGCAGCACAGCCAACAACCTCCTATGAGGGCCCACCCACCCAGGTAACACTAGCACCTACTGATAAATTAATAGGCCCCTTCTTCTACAGAGCATGGAAGCCTCAACCATGAAAGACTCAGAATACCTCTTTTTAAAGTCTGTTTTCTGTATCCATTCCTCTGTTGAAGGACATTTGGGTTCTTTCTACCTTCAGGCTATTATGAGGTTGCCATGAACATAGTGGGGCATGTGTCCTTATTACATGTTAGAACATCTTTTGGGTATATACCCAGGAGTGGTATAGCTGGGTCCTCAGGTAGTACTATGTCCAATTTTCTGAGGAATCACCAGACTGATTTCCAGAATGGTTGTACCAGCTTGCAATCCCACCAACAATGGAGGAGTGTTCCTCTTTCTCCACAATCTCACCAGCATCTGCTGTCAGCTGAGTTTTTAATCTTAGCCATTCTGATTGGCATGAGGTAGAATCTCAGGGTCGTTTTGATTTGCATTTCCCTGCTAACTAAGGAATGGAGTACTATTCAGCTATTAAAAAAACAACAACTTAATGAAATTCTTAGGCAAAATGGATAGAATTAAAAAATATCATTCTGAGTGAGGTAACCCAATCACAAAAGAACACATATGGTATGCACTCACTGATAAGTGGGTGTTAGCCCAAAAGCTCAGAATACCCAAGATGCAATTCACAGACCACATGAAGCTCAAGAAGAAGGAAAACCAAAGTATGGATGTTTGAGTCTTTCTTAGAAGTGGGGGAACAAAATACTCACAGGAGGAAATACAGAGACAAAGTGTGGAACAGAGACTAAAGGCAGAGACTGCCCCACCTGGGAATCCATCCCATATATAGCCACCAAACCCAGACACTATTGCAGATGCCAAGACATGCTTGCTGACAGGAGGCTGATATAGCTGCCTCCTGAGAGGCTCTGCCAGAGCCTGAAAATACAGAGGCAGATGCTCACAGCCAATCATTGGACTGAGCATAGTGCCCCCAATGGAGGAGTTAGAGAAAGAACTGAAGGATCTGAGGGGTTTGCAACCCCATGGGAAGAACAACAACATCAACCCAACCAACCCTCCCAGAGCTCCCAGAGACTAAACCACCAACCAGAGTACCAATGGAATGACCCATGACTCCAGCCACATAAGTAGTAGAGGATGACCCTGTGGGGCATCAGTGGGAGGAAAGGCCCTTGGTCCTGTGAAGGCTCTATACCCCAGTGTAGGGGAATGCCAGGTTGGGGAGGTGGGAGTGGGTGGGTGGGTGGGGGAGTACCATCATAGAAGCTGGGGGAATGGGAGGAGGATGGGATAGGGGGTTCTGGAGGGGAAACCAGGAAAGGGAATAACATTTGAAATGTAAATGAAGAAAATATCCAATAAAAGAAAAGAAAAAATAAACAAATAAAAAAAAAGAAGTCTCTGCTTAAATTAAGCAAAACAACATTTAATGGAATGAAATAGATTCATCTACCTCAGCAGCAAAGCTTCTCAGATTCATCCTAACATGAATAACTGGCTTATTCACTTCCAAGTGGAACGAACTCAACAATCTATCAAAGTTAACTGTGGTCACAGCTCCATGGAACTCCAGCCAGTGCTGAGAGCTCACTGAGGGGCAGTTAATAGTCCCTGATCTGTAATCAACCTTTGTTACATTTGTTCCTAATCACAGGATACAGTTTTATCTTAATGAACTGTTTTCTTATCGCATTACAGTTGGTCATTTCAGCATGCCTAATGGCCCATTCAGTAGGTTAAATGACAATTAAGGTCCCTGGTTTTGGTGCAGGAGGGTTAACATTTTCTCCTTTCCCCATACAGAGTGAGATTTGAAGGGCAGAGTCACTGAAGATCAAAGCCAAACATACCTATTGCAGTCCACATGGAGCAGGAGGTGAGAGGCGCTCACTGACAGCGCGACCTTGTGCCACTGTCCATCAGCCATGCGGTAGGGTAGGGCCTCAGTCCTGGGCTTTCCACCATGGATGTAATGGTAGCGTATCTCTTCTCTTGGACCACTGCTCTCCAGTTCAAAATAGCTGCACGTAAAGGAACAAAGACTTTAGTCCTGAGCATCATGGTGATCATCAGCCCTATATCCTCATTAGTAGGTTTCTCAGAAACTAAAATTACCTAAACACAGCACGCAAAGCCATGACCTGAACTCGAGTGTGTGGTATAGAGCCCCCACCCACCTATGGTCTGAGAGCCTGTTTAAAAACACCTTGAGCTTCTGACATGGAGATCGATTTGATCCACAATGAGGGAAAACCCACTAGCTAATTAGCTTGGAGTTGTGCTTTCTAAACACTTAAAAGTACAGTTCAGCGCCCTCTCTCTATTGACTGAGGGGCTTTATTGACATTTATTTTTAGAACTGCCACTTAGACTTTTTCCAGAATTAATGAGAAATGGGTTGGGCATCTGGGATTAAAATCAATGCAAGAGTAAAGAGACAAGTTAAGTCTGTTCTGTTCTCCCCACTGAGGGTGGGGTGGATGCTTTCACTGGATAGGTGATCCCCAGATGATGGGGCAGGGAGTGATTAAAGCCACTCACACCTGAATCAACATTTACGATTATCACAGTGTAATGTACATAACTAGAGTTCTCTTTGCCACGGTTGTCCTCGTGTTTTTCAGCCACCACTGTGGTCTGATGTGCTAGGACTGTGCTGGGACTTCCATAGGTTCCTGGGGATTTGTCTCCTATAGCTTCCAGAAGTTATCATCATGTCATTGACATGTGCCTGACCTCACTGCCAGCTGTGTGCTAGCATGTTACATACATGTTGTAACTTGCCTCCCATTGTAGCCTAAAGTACTGCCATTCCGTCCCCTCTTAAAGACTCAAGAACTGAGATTATGAACTGAAATTATAGCCCAGTTGATAGAATGCTTGCCTACCATGTATGAAGCCTTGGGTTCAGTTCCTAGCACTGCGCAAGCCAGGTGTTACTGCATACACTTGTAATTCTATCACTAAGAAGGTAGAAACCAGAGGATCAGAAAGGCTCATGGTCATTCTTGAAAATGTATAGTGAATTTGAGGCTAGCCTGGGCTACATGAGATCTCTTAGGAAAGAACAGATTGAAGAGGAAAGGAGAGGAGAAGAGAGGAGATGAGAGGAGAGGAGAGGAGAGGAGAGGAGAGGAGAGGAGAGGAGAGGAGAGGAGAGGAGAGGAGAGAAAGAAGGAAAAGAATGGGAAGGGAGGGAAGGGGAGGAGAAGGAAGCAGTAAAGAAAAAAGTGTATAGAGAAAAACTGAGATTTAAGGATTATAAACATACCCCTGTGCCTTTTAAAGGCAGGTCATTGGCATTTACTAGGCACCAGCAAATGCTCTTAAGTAGTACTGGGCATAAACTCAGCTAGCCCTTACTTCTAGAAATGCATGCAGCTCTAGAGACATTCATCTAGACAGAGGGGAACTGTGATCCTTATAGCTGGAAGGAGCTACAGTTTTCCTATAATCCACTGTGCTGAGCTAACCTAAGCTTGACTATATTAAATCTGAAACACAAATTTCATCACTGATGAGGACTAGATGGAGCTAACATGAAAATCAGACTCTTTGGCCATGACCCAAACCATGTCAGAGAACAAATGAGTTCTTCCTGCTCATCTCACAAAGATCATCTCCACAGGAAGCACAGACTGAAGACCACCTTGCAACCACTTCATCTCCAGCAGCACAAGGAATCATCCCTAAGAGATTATTCCTACCACGGAAGCCAGTTCCTGTGCCTAGGGTCATGGTAATTAGGTATAATTAGTATAGTACATATTTTCAAAAGAAGAAATTCCTTAATATTTATTTAAAAAGAAAAACTTAAATTTCTTCAAAGCTTCAAACATAATCTAGAAGAATAAAACTGAAGAACCTAATTCAAGACACGGCTATAGGTCATTCATCAGCTCATTAACTCAATGTGTCTTTAGTGAGCACAGAGGGAGGAGATAAACATGATCTGAAGTATAGATCCTTCCATCAAGATGTTCTGAGACTAGTAAAGAATGTGCTGAAATGTGTTCCTTCCCATCATAAACTAGAACGTGGCCTGAAAGTGGCCAAGGAGGAGGCGAGGGAAGCTGTCATGCTACAAGCAAACACTTCATGCTGGGAACCTGCCAAGTTCATTTTTATTAAGACTTTGTGGTGAGTTCTCATATGAGACACAGAGCATGCCTAATCCCCAGAAGGCTTAAAACAGCACCTCACCAAGGTCCATACATCATGGGAAATCTCTCAATTATTTTGACCAGTAAGAGACTTCTGGGAGAAGGGACCTGACCTTGAAAGGACTTCAGTCAATGACAATTGGAAATGTTCATCAAGATGGCTGATAAGATCATTAAGATGGGGGTTAGTGCATTTAACCAGATTCAATCACTGTTCCTGGGGTTACAGCCTCATTGAGCAAGTGCTTAATGTGTTATAAATAGATCATTTAAAGATCCCTTTACAAAGCACCAGAGTAAGTGATTGCCTGTGGTAATCACAAATATGTAGCTATGAGAAAAGAACCCTGCTCTAGCTCTTCACAGTGACCACTTGCATCTCGGAGTCTTTTCTCACACATTCACTCAGAGGTGATGCACTTCAAACAACTTGAATACAATTCAAGATGTGCATGCAGAGTTATGTTCGGTAACAGCTGATGTGTCCCAGGGATGACAGAACCACTGGACAGCTAAAGTGCACCTGGGTCAAACTTTCATAAAGACTGAAGGAAACACAGCAGTATGTCCAGGCAGTAACTCTCCACTGACAAGAACATGTGACACAGTCCTGACAGCAACCTGTAGGGGGCAGTCACTGATATAAAGGCTGTGGCACGGGAAGTACACACCATACTCTATAGTAGAGTATTCCCAAAGGGCTCCTATATTAAAGGATTGGTAAATTGTTCTTGGAGCTAACAGAGGGCTATGGCCAAGTCAATGTATTAATCTGTTGATGAATTTATAATGTGTGCCATTATTGGAGTCTCTCTGTGTGTCTGTCTCTCTCTCCCTCTCTTTGTTTCTCTGTCTCTCTGTCTCTGTCTGTGTGTGCATATGTATACATGTGTGTATATATCCTCTCAGTTTTTCTGTGTCTCTGTCTCTCTCTGTGTCTCTCTGTGTGTCTGTCTCTCTGTCTATCTCTCTCCTCTCTGTCTCTCTCTGTCCCTCTCTCTCTGAATCTTTGTTCTGTGTATCTGTCTGCTTCTCTACCTCTATTTTTGTCTGTATGTATTTCTGCATTTCTTTCTGTGTTTTTCTCACAGGCTTTTTCTCTGTATCTTTGTCTCCATGTGTCTATCTCTCTCCCTTGTATATCTCTTCTTCTCCAATGACTCTAAATCTGTCCATATCTCTCTACTTCTCTCTCTTTCCCCCTTTCCCAACCACCATAGCAGCTAGACTCCTTCATCATCTGATTGCACTGCGTAAATATGGGACACAACAAAAAAGTAAGCTAATGTGGATTGAAACGTCTCAAATTCTGAACCCAGACAAACACTTCCCCTTTTCTGTCATTTGGCCAGTGATGAGCCGATGGACTGAGACGTGTGGTCTACATCCCAGCAGTGTCAGATCACAGTCTACTGAGTCAGACTCTGCATTTCAGTAAGACTTTCAGATCATTTTTGAGCACCTAAAAGGTCAAGGTATTGTGCAGTGGAAGTATATTGGGTATACTTTCTGACCAGCTGCTCACCACAAGGGGGATCACCACAAAGGTGGTGGAAGTCTGAAGTTCCATGGTAGGTTGTGACTAGCAGCCATTTGATGCTGTGGTGGAAGAAGAGTGGTGGAAGCAAGCATGAGGAAGCATCTCATGAACAGTTCAGACCTGTCAGCCCTTACTCCTCATGCAGAAGAGCTTCCTGAGAGGCTGGAAAGGACAAGAGCTCTGTAGTGACATCATATCACCAAGGAGATACTGTGAGCTGCACTTCCCTAGCCTTGGACCTCAGTCTGGAGTGCTATTCCAAGCAACACCACTCTCAGAACAGCCTATTCACCTTATAGATATTTGCAAACCGTGATGATATACCCTCCTAAATTTGTTTTAATTTTATTTTTCAGGACAAGTATTCTCTGTATACTTCTGTCTCCTACCTAGACTATTCCCCATTCTAGAAAATGATTCTTCTTTATTCTTCTTTCTAGGCACACCATCAGGTTGGTCCTGATGCTTTAGGCATGGTCAAATGAATGCACTTGGTACATCATCAATCTAGAAACAGGAATAAGGTCTTCAAATGTAGAGTGGTGACACTCCCCTTGCCTTGCTCTAGGCCATGTGTGGTTGTGATTGTGTTCTAATGTTTACACTGACTTTCTCATCAACTAGCACCCTGAGCCCCTTCACCCAAAACTCTATGAAGACAAATTCTTCCCACTCTGTATTTCCATAGATGAATTTTAAAGAAGAAGTTTTGCTTAAATGCTAGGCTTCCATCTGCATAATCCCCAAGGCCCACCCTGCAGTATTAGACAAAACCAGTTCTCCGTAAAAAGAAGTTTAATTTCATGGGACTATATGAATTTCATGCTGTTTGAAAATAAAACTCAAGAAGAATAATTCCAAATAATATATAGATTGATCAAGGTCACACAAGACATTTTTATTGAAATATTTATAATTTTCTCTAAACTGCACGCATTTTGAGATTTTTTTTTAAAAATCAATCATTTATAATGGGTTATCTTCATTATCATCTTGGCTATATTTAGAACCACCATAAAATGCACCTCTTAGAGTGTCCGTGACAGTATGTCTAAAGACATATAATCAAGAAGGTGGGGAGATACCATTCTGAATATAGGTGGCATCACTTCATGGCCAAGGGCTCTGATCACTCGTCTCTCTGCTTCCTGACTGCAGGCTCAATGTGTCCAGATACTTCAACTGCCAAGAGACAATGTATGGCCACACCTTCCCTGTCATGAAGAGCTGTTCCCTCCACTTGTGAGCCGGTCTGCCTTTCTTAAGTTGTCTCCGACAGGCATTTTGTCATAGTAGCAACAACAAAAGTAACTAAAGCCTGGTTTACTGGTGCATGCCTTTAATTTCTGCACTTGAGAGGCAGAGGCAGAGGGATTTCTGTGAGTCTGAGGCCAGCCTAGTCTACATGTACAATTAAACCCTCTCTCAAGTTAAAAGAAAGAAAGAGAGAGAGAGAGAGAGAGAGAGAGAGAGGAAGGAAGGAAGGAAGGAAGAAAATGAAAAAAGAAACTAGCTCAATATCAGAGACTGCAAAGGCAGACATGTTTGAAATGTTAGAGACCTCTGCTATTAGGACATATAGAAAGAAAGCAAGGGGGACTTGTTTTAAAAGGCCAGTGTTCATTTTTTTATGAGGAATGATAAGAAGTATGTTAGGAAGATGTCTTTTCTGGTGTTCTCTATATGAAATGTGTACATTGCCTACTAAAAATTCACCAAAAAGAGCTTTGGTGCTGTGTTCTGTGCCTGCTCATACTCCAACAGCAGCCTCTGTGGATCAGAGAGTAAGAGGTCAAGGCAAGATGACCTTAAAAACAAGGCTGCACCCCATCTTACCTCCTGCAAGATCCTCAAGGCTAGCAGAATACTGAGGGCCTAGAGCCACTAATCTACTTCCTGTGTGAGGCCACCACATGTGTAGACAAATCCCCTGAGTGAAGCAATCCTAAATCCTACAAAAAGCTTAGAGTACATAAAAAAGAAAATAGTTTCTCAGAATGGTCCCTAAAATTCCATTGTAAACCCTCAATAAAAGCTAACTCTAGCCAACAGTGCGTGCCTAGTCCATGCTACTTGCAGGAGGTTTGTCGAAGGACTCAGAAGCACAGGTAGATGACTATATGGATGAGAGATATCATTCATCACAGAAACTAATGCTGAGCTGAGACCTAAACACAATAAATGCACTCAGACATACTACACAGACTTAGAAGTTTCGAGAGTAAAGAGAAGCAAAAGAGCGTAAATTTGAAGAGAAGGGCAGAAAACTGTGAGAAGCCAAGACACAGAGCTGGTAGTACTCTGAGACAAGAAAGGAGGCGGAAGACACAGTCGCCTCTTATCCACAGAGCAGTTGACAGGGAAGTTACATTTCCCAAGGGCGATCACAATATCCCTCTATCACATGTCCATCTCATAAAGTGATCTTGACACCCCTCTCTCAGAACGAAAAAGGACACCATGGGATATGGGGGACTTTGTAATGCTTGGTGACAAACTCAGGAGGCGAGTTTTGATCCTGTGTACTACAGTGCTTGTGCTTGAAGCCCAGTCACCTGCTAAGAAACCTAAGTATCCTGAGGGCACCATGCTGGGAGGAAGCCCAAGCCACATCAAGGAGGCATCAGCCAAATGCTCTTCTTGGCACAGAAACTGGGACACCAGCCAATAGCTGATAGAAACCAGCATGGAAACTCCTCAGGATGGCTTCCCCCACTAGCTAATCCCCACGGCTGGAGCCACAAATGTCATGAAGCACTGATAAGCCTTCTCCTCTAGGCTATGTCCAAATTCTTAACCCATAGAACCTGGCAGCATTAAAAGTTTGGGGACCATTTTTCAGACATTAACAGAAATTGGAACACTCTGAATGCAGGTATACATATTTTTGACCTTTAAAATTTGAAATTATAATTCAGTTATGTCTTTTCTAAATGCCTGGGGTCTCCAGCCAGATAATCAAGTGACGACTCTCTACTTAGAAGTAGTTCTACAGATTTATAGCTGTGCACTTTCTTCTACCTTATAGAATTAAAATGGACGGTCTGTTTTCAGTGTACAGATAAACCACTAATTGTTGTGGGTTGGTTATTAAATGCGTTAATTGTAACAATTTTGGTAGGGTTTTTATGTTCTTCTCTATAAAAGAGCATGTCATTAGCAAACAATGACAGCCTTAGAAAACGGAAGTTCCTGTCATGTTCAATGCTGTGAAAAGAAATAGTGAATATGATATAAGTGAAATACAACAGAGACAGAAAGATATACAAAGCTGGTACAACCACTCTGGAAATCAGTTTGGTGGTTCCTCAGGAAACTGGACATAGTACTACCAGAGGACCCAGCTATACCACTCCTGGGCATATACCCAGAAGATGCTCCAACATGTAGTAAGGGCACATGCTCCACTATGTTCATAGCAGCCTTATTTATAATAGCCAGAAACTGAACACAACCCAGATGTCCCTCAACAGAGGAGTGGATACAGAAATTGTGGTACATGTATACAATGGAGTACTACTCAGTGATTAAAAACAATAAATTTATGAGATTCTTACGGAAATGGATGGTTCTAGAAAATATAATCCTGAGTGAAGTAACCCAATCACAAAAGAACACACATGGTATGCACTCACTGATAAGTGGATATTAGCCCAGAAAATCAGAATACACAAAGTACAATCCACAAACCACAAGAAACTCAAGTAGAAGGAAGACCAAAGTGTGGATACTTTGTTCCTTCTTAAAAGAGGGGCGGCCCCTAGTCTGGCCCGTCTCGGTTTGCAAAAAGCACTGACATGGTATCTCTTCTATTATAAGCTTTCCATTTAGTTTGCTTCGAATGATTAAATCTAAGTCATTTGAAAAAAAAAAAAAAAAAAGAGGGAACAAAATACCCATGGAAGGAGTTGCAGAGACAAACTATGGAGCAGAGACTGAAGGAAGGACAATCCAGAGACTGCTCCAACTGGGAATCCTTTCCATATTCATTTATCAAACCTAGACACTACTGTGGATGTCAGCAAGTGCTGGCTGACAGGAGCCTGATATAGCTGTCTCCTGAGAGGCTCTGACAGTGCCCGACTAATACAGAAGTAGAGGCTCACAGCCATCCAGTGGACTGATCACAGGGTCCTCAATGAAAGAGCTAGAGAAAGGACCCAAGGAGTTGAAGGGCTTGCAGCCCCTTAAGGACAAACAACATTATGAACTAACTAGTACCCTCAGAGCTCCCAGGGACTAAACCATCAACCAAAGAGTACACATGATGGGACTCATGGCTCCAGCAGCACATGTATGACAGAGGATGGCCTAGTCAGTCATCAATGGGAGGAGAGGCCCTTGGTCCTGTGAAGGTTTATGCCCCAGTGTAGGGGAATGCCAGGGCCAGGAAGCAGGACAGGGTGGGTTGGTGAGCAGGAGGACAGGGGAGGAAACAGGATTTGTTTTTTGTTTTTGTTTTTGTTTTTTATATTATTTCAGAGGGGCAACCAAGCGAGGAGATTTCATTTGAAATGTAAATAAAGAAAATATATAATAAAAAATGTTTATTAAGTGACCAAATCTGAAGCAGAGAGCTTAGAGTCTCACTATTTCATTTTACATTACACTGAGGTATTGCTCTGAACCTCCTGAACTCAAGATCAAAGTGCATGTAATTTAAGACATAAGCATAAAAAAATGAGGTCGCTGTTGGCGTCGCTGAAATTGTCCTAAGACCCACCTTCTCTTTTTAGTTACTAAAGACTTGGTGAGAAGGTGAGCCAGTAAGATGTCCTAGCAGGCTCAAAGCCCTCACTGAGCAACCCCAACAATGAGTTCACTCTCAGAACCTACTGTGGAGGTGAGAATCAACCTACCCTTACAAGCTGTCCTCTGACCTTCATATATGCACTGTGACACATGTGTGCCTTAAATACATACACGCATCATACATACAAACCTATATATACACACAATACATACACGCATGTGTCATATGTATATATATACATACACAAACATATGCCTACATCTCCTACATATGCATGGTGATGGTTATAAAATCTTTAAGATTTTTAAATAGAAGGAATATAATTATCCTCACACAATACCTTTTGATTGTTTTCATGGTTTAAAAAAATGAAATTCGCAGGTAGATTGATGTAACTAGAAAAAATCATCCTGAGTGAGGTAACAAACCCAGAATAACAAATACGGCATGTATTTAATTATATGTGGAAGATAACTTTTAAGTCGTTGATAAGCAAGCTACAATCCACATTACCACAGAGGTTAGGTAGAGAGTAAGGGTCTGGGAGAGGGGAATCTTCCTAAGAAGAGGAAATCGAATAGTTAAGGATAGATGAGTTTGAGGGAGTAAACTTGGAATGGGAGGATCAAACAGAGGTTGGGGGAAGGAGCAAGGGAGAACTACAGAGAGGAGAAGGTAAAACTAAGAAAAATGCAATGTAGATGTGAGTCTGTGTGCAGCACACTGGTGTCCTCTATTATTGACATCTTACGTAATCAATGAACCAATAAAAATACACTATATTACTATATCAAGTCTATACTTTCTTCATATTTCCTTAGATTTTTAATTTATTTTTATTCATTAAGAATTTTATTCAGGAGCGGACTGAGACATACAGATACTTCCACCCAACTACTGGACTGAAGTCAGGGACTCCTAGGGTTGAATTTAGGGAAAGGATTGAAAAAGCTGAAGAGGAGGGTGACCCCATAGGAAAACCAGCAGTCTCAACTAACCTAGTCCCCAGGGATCTCCAAGAAACTGAGCCACCAAGCAGGCAGCATGCACAGGCTGGTCAGAGCCTCCCAGCACATATAATAGCAGAGCACTGCCTGGTCTAGCCCCAGTGGGAGAAGATAAGCCTAATCTTGACTTGACAGCCAAGGAAAGGGGAAAGCCCAGTGTGGGGAGCACCCTCCCAGAGGCAAGGAGGAGGAGGAGGAGTGAGATGAGGAACTGTAGGAGGGGGGACTGGGAGGAGCAACAGCTGCAATGTAAATAAATAAAATAATTTAATAAAAATAAAGAATTTTATTCAGTGTTATTTTGATCATGTTTACATCCACCCAACTCCTCACAGATACTCACCCACTTCTCTAACCACCCAACTTTGTGCCCTCTCTTTCAGTTTTTTAAAATTATCAAGTACAATCTTTTTGCTGTTCAGATCTCTTGGATGTAAGGCTGTCTTCTGGAATGTCAACCTACCGGGGTCACACTCTTGAAAATGACTCTGCCTCTCCCAATGGCTGCCAATTGCCAAACAATTCTCAGCTAGTGGTGGGAACTACCTCCCTCATGCCTACCTCAGGAGCCTCCATGTATGGCTTGAGCTTACACAGGTCTTGTGCATGCTGTCACAACTGATATGAGTTCACATGTGTGACCGCCTGCTGTGTCTGGAAAACACTGTTTCTTTGAGGTCACCCTCCATCCACAGCTCTCATAATCTCTCCTCCTCCTCTTCCTCAGTATTTTCTTGGTTTATTTGCTTGTTTGTTTGTTTGTCTTTAACTTGTATTCCCTTTCCGACCTAGAATCTTATCCAACATACTACATAGATTTAATCAGCCTGTCTCCACAGGCTGTGCCAATTCAGATCTGTCTTCTTTTTTATCACCCTGGCAGGTCTGAGTAGTATTCAGGTGTTTTTCTTCAATGTAGATTTCTGTGATGTGTGTCACAATTACTTATGAGTTGTGAATTGAGAGAAGAAAGACAAAGAGAGGTCAGGTAGCATCCTCACCCAGGCTTATCAGGAGCACGTGTCATGTCACCATCCACAACCCAGCTTATTAGGAACACATGCCGTGCTGGAGTATCCCTACTGATGGTAATCCCGGGCTCAACCTACCAGCCTCGAGTAGTTCCTGCTGACCTTCTCCACTATGAAGTTCATCCTCCTGCTTCATGACTGTGCTCCAGGGAAGAAAGTTACCATCTGCAGCTCACATTGAAGCAGAGGGGAGTTCTGTCCCACTTGCCTTGAGGGCTAGTTATTTACATTAACTATTTATAATTCTGCGAGAGACATTTGTATTCTACTTCTCTTATTTATTTATTTATGCAAATGTATTTGAAGCACCATGGACTTAGTTGTTATCATTTTGTTCTGTGGACTATATTCTAAATTTTTACTCTTTTGCTGTCTCAACTGATCCATCTGCAGCCAGTGCATGTTTTCACTTTTCTTTTTTGAAACATTCCCATTACTATGGACTTTTCCTTTTCCTTTAAATATTCTGGCATTTCCTTACTTCCTCTTAGTAAATAAAGCCGAAGGCTCATTTTACACATTTATGGACTCAGTATTAAAACTT
Source organism: Mastomys coucha (assembly GCF_008632895.1). Taxonomy (NCBI): domain Eukaryota; kingdom Metazoa; phylum Chordata; class Mammalia; order Rodentia; family Muridae; genus Mastomys; species Mastomys coucha. The sequence continues at coordinate 41,101,327 of NW_022196904.1, read as the reverse complement.
ACTGAAGGGGTAGGAAATGCTTCAATGGGTAAGAATACTTTGCTTAGGGATATGAGATCCTGAGTTTGAATCCCCAGAACCCATGTAAAAAGCTAGGCATGCTATGTGTGATGGGGAAATCTAAGCCAGGCGGATTTGGGGAGCTCTCTGGACAGCCAGGCTAGCCTAAAATAGTGACCTTTGAGCCTGGAGAGATAGTTCAATGGTCAAGAGGGTTTACTACTCTTGCAGAGGAGCTGGGTTCAATTCCCAGCACTTACATGGTGGCTCACAACCATCTGTACCTCCAGTTCCAGGACATCTGATGCCCTCTTCTGGCCCCTGGAGGCATCATATACAAACATAGTACACTAGATATAGGATACATTTGGACATAATAGTCATCCACAGGGGTAGTTTAAATGAGAATGGCTTTTATACGTTCTTATATTCTAATACTTGGTTGTCAGTTGGTGTGACCATTTGGGAAGGATTGGGAGTGTGGCTTTGCTGGAGGAGGTATGTCACCAGGGGCAAGCTTTGAAGTTTCAGAAGATTTGCACCATTCCCAGTATCCCCCTCTCTGCCTTATAGTTGTGGGTCAAGGCATAAACTCTCAACATCCTTTCATTCCTCATTGTTGACACTAACCCTCTGGAACCATAAGCCATACTGCTTTCTATTACAAGTTGCCTTGATAATGGTATTTTATTGTATCATAGAAAAATAACTAAGACAGAAGTCAGTACCAACAGGTGTTATGACGGATATGACTATGTGGATTTCGGGGGTGGGGGAAAATGTGGAATATTTGGGAACTTTGGACCAGGAAAGCAGTTGAACATTGCAAGCAGCACTTGACTTCACTTCTGATACCAACTTCTGTCTTAGTTACTTTTCTCACTGTCTGATCTGATTTCTCACTTTATTGCCAGTGTGTGTAGCAGGGCGGAGGTTTTGATCTTAACCAAACCTAACATTTTTCCTTGCTTGTGTTCTCAAAATCCTACCTAAAATCATATCACTAAGGCCAAGGCCACGTATTCCCTGTATTCTGGTTTTACATTTTGGGTTTACCGTGCACATTGCATGGTCCTTCTGAGTTAACTTTTGTGAGAAGTGTGAAGTCTGTGTCAAGGTCCAGTTTTTGCATATGAATGGCCAATTTTCCTGCATCATTTGCTTAAAAGACTATTCTTTTCCCCCAAGGTTCTCAATCTGAGAAAGCAAACATGAATATATTATCCATCTCACCTCTTTACCACTAATGGCAGCACATTACGTTCAATCTTCCATGCTCTTTTTTGCTTAATGTAAGGAGATCTTACTCACCTCTAGGGCCAATTCTTCATTCTTCTCATTTCAGAGTAATACATATTCTCCCACCCAAAGTTAAAATCAATTACTTTTTACAGTGCAAACCCAGATTACACCTCAATAAAGACCCACAGCTAAGAGAAGCTCACACAGACTGAAAGCAAGATAGGAAATCATGTGGGAAGGATAGCAGAAAATCTTGTGGGAAGTATGACAGAGAATCATGGGAGAAGGATGGCACAAGGTGGTAATATGCAGCAAGTAATGCCAAGACGAGCCTCTTCAAGGAATACAATGCCATGTGATAAGGTAAAATAAAAACTTGCAGAAAAACAGACAGCACAGCCTTCCCAACAGTGAGAAGGGGTAGGAATCCACTCTTAAGTGAAGATGCAGGAAAGCTGTAAGGGTGGAAACAGATGGGCAGGGAGAAACAAGGAAGATGCTCTGGGGCAGAAGAGAGACAGCAAAGGCTCATAAGGGTAACCATGTCTGAAACATAAGAGACCAGAGAGATCGAATAGCTACAGATGGCATCAAAGATGTCCACAGTCAAAAAAGTTGTGAAGTCACAATTACAAGTAGAACTAAATTCACAGAATCAGTCTCTGATGTGTGACCCTGTTCCTCCCTGGCAGTGCCCAAGCTATTTCTGCCATGAAATACAGATGAAGTACATGAACAGATTTTACTCGTGTTTAATATACCTCCATAATGTCAGCAAACTCGCTGGCTTGAATTTGTAGCTCCAGCCCTTCCTCCTCCTCTCAGACAGCTTACAGATCAAATCCAAATCGAGCACTCTGTCCAGACTCTAACCTGTCAGACACTTTTGCTGTGTAGTGTTCTTTGTTTGGTTTGGTTTGGTTTTGTTTTTCATGCAAATGAATAACAAATTTGTATTTCCAATCTAGGTTTATTTTCTGAGCTATATACTTGGGTAGCCAACTGTCTATGTAATAATTCAACTTGTGTCCCTCAAGCTCAGTAAACAAACACACAGTCTTATTATTGTCCCCCATAAGCCTGGCACCTGGGTAAGAGAGCCTCCCCAAACTCAAATGCTAAAACCCCGAGAGCCAACTCTGATGCCTTCTCTTCCCTATGACCAATATGTGGAATATTTCCTAATCCATTGCTCTGTTCTAGGTGATTCACTCATGCCCATTATTTCTCTCTCCTGCTGTTATTGTCCTCTCCTGGGTCATCATCATTTCCTACTAGCAACTCTACAGCCTCTTCTCAGATCTTGATAAAGCCATTCTGATCCTTTCCAAACCATTTGAAGGGCACAGTCATCTTCTGAAAATAAAGGTCCAGTCAGTCAAGAGACAGAAGCATACAGAACTCTGTGAGCTTAAAACCAGCTTTAAACTATCTATCAGGTTCCAGACCAGCCTTGGCTATCTAAGCAGAGTGTTCAAAGCAATGACAAAATTCAATTAAGTTACCAAACACTCCCCAGTTTAAAGCCCTATTACTGACTTTTTTCTTTTTCGAAACAGGGTTTCTCTGTGTGGCCCTGGCTGTCGTGGAACTCACTCTGTAGACCAGGCTGGCCTTGAACTCAGAAATCTGCCTGCCTCTGCCTCCCAAATGCTGGGATTAAAGGCATGCACCACCACTGCCTAGCCAGGTCTAGAGTTTCTAAATGAGGACTCAGGTGTCCTAGAATTTACACATCTTCTCTGCCAAGTCTCCAAACACTCCAGGGTCCCATCCACTCCAGTACACCTGACTCCACTTCCCCAAAGGCCTATCCTTTTGCTTTTTATTTGTTTTTAATTGTTTATTTGCTTTTAATTGTTTGTTTTTAATTAGGTAGGATATAGAGTTCCTTGGTTATCTGATCAGGAGTGGCACAGCTGTTAGTCACTTTTCTTAATGCTTACTCTCCTTGCCTGTCAAGATATTGCTGGCACTGTCTCCTCTCACCTAGGTCCTATGACCATATGAATAAAACCAACGTTTAAATAATGATAGTAATTGCTGATATTTATTGAGCTCTTATAACATGCCAATTATTACAAGTACTTTGCAATATAATATACCTCACTAAATTTCACGGGAGTTCATATTTCCTACAAGCAGTGAGGGGGCTGGAACATGTTCACCAAGGCGGCTGCTCTCAGTTCCCAGCAATGAAGCATCAGCACCCTGGACAGAGGCAGAAGGCGCAGGCTCTAGTTAATCCTCCAGTCGGCTTTCAGTTTCCTTCATTATCTTTGATTCCACTTCTAAAGGATCAATATTTTGTTGATTTTGAGATCCATGAAGGCATGGACACTGGCATTGCCTGCTGTCACACATCACCCTGTCTGTGGAGCCTAGCATGTTGGAGAGACTTAGTGTGGACTTTTGAATGATGAATGAATGAATGACCATAGTAGCAGATATACTGTTTGCAGTAACAGTAACAAACTTGATGCATACATGGATAGCTGACTATGCTACCCCAGCAAGTTGTAACCCTGAAGCTGAGAATCACTATGATGGAAGATAGAAGTTTATCAAGGTAATTCTTTAAAAGCCTAGTCTGTATGATGATAAAACACTTAATCACTAACAGTTGTTACATCTTTCCACATGCCAACCTTTTTTTTGTTTGTTTGTTTTTGTTTTTTGTTTTTTTTGAGACAGGGTTTCTCGGTATAGCCCTGGCTGTTCTAGAACTCACTCGGCAGACCAGGCTGGCCTCAGACTCAGAAATCTGCTTGTCTCTGCCTCCCAAGTGCCCACCACTGCCCAGCATCACATACCAACTTGATGAGTTCTTTACATACTCCAGTGACTTCTTATGCCAACTCTGTGGGGAGACAGATCATTATCTCCACTTAACTACAACTCAAGAGGAGGTCAGTGTCTTGACCAAATGCTCATGGTTGAGACACTGGAGCCTATGCTGAACACTCTTGGAGGAGAGAAGCATGAGCATCAACACAGACCCATCTGCCCTGTAAATGAACACCCAGCCACCCAAGAGACTCATCAAGAAGGCTGACCTCCTGGACAGATAGTTCCCCAGAATGTACACCACTGGGAACTGGGAGCTGGCAGCAAATTGACAAATTAATCAGAGCCTGAGTCTACTGCTTCTGTCCAGGGTATTGAATGTCTCACACCACTAGAAACTGAGAGCCACCACCTTGGTAACAGGGCAGCCTAGAGGCCTCTTCATTGCTTGTAAGAAAGATGAGCTCCCATAAAAAAATAGAGAGAGGCATGTTATATTATCAACTCTTTGTGATAACTGATATGCTGCAAGAACTCAATAAATGTCAGCGATTACTATCATTATTTAAATGTTGATTTTATTGAACTGCTTTCTTGATGAGAAACTTTTATCTTCTACAATAATGATTCTTGGCTTCTGTGTCAGAGTACCCTGATGTATGGCAGTTATCTATGAGATGTGCCATATGTAATTGATTACTGTTAATAAATGCCAGAGGTTTGTTAATGTGTTCATTTAGTCCAAAAATATTTACCACATCTCCAATCTGATATGCTACATCCTACTCTAGTCTCTGGAGGTACCATGATGAGACAAAACAGACAGTGCCCACATGTTCACTGAGCTCACCATTCAGGGGGAGGACAGATGCTAATGAAATAGTCACACTACAAATATAAACTTGGAAGTAGATTAAGTACTGTCAAAAAAGGCATGTGGCTTGATGATAAAGTTGAGATTGGTTTAAATTGCACTGGGATGAGGGTGTCCCAGGCTGAGCATGAGTACCATAATCAATGTCTTAATGCTTGTGCAGTGTCACTGAGAACTGCACTAAAGGAGAAGCCTAGCAAGCGGGGACTAGCTAAGTAAAAGTGTTTTTCAATATTATAACCACCAGGCAAGAAAAGATCTATGTGATAAACCTCTCAGGGAGCCAATAAGAAGACAAATGGATCAAGTTTTCACCCAGCCTCTTGGCCCTGAAAAAGTTCTACAAACATATTGCTAGTAATGATTATGTACTGCAGCCAGGCAATCCTGTAGAGAAAGTCACCACCATCTGTCCTACAAGAAGACCCTTACCGAGGTTTAGTCTTTTGCTATGTATTGTAATACTAAATACTGCCCTCCCCAAGGCCTGGTTGACCCAGGGATGAAAGAACCCTCATATAGATCCAAGTGAAGCTATATAACCTTGTCTTCCCCACCCCAAGTTATCCCTGATTGGACAGAATAGAGATAGACAGGGTTTTGATTCACAGGCTTGGGGTCTGAGGCAGGGACCAAAAGGAGGGAGATGGAAGAAAGTGGAGAGAGGAAAGATACCATGAGGTAAGTAAGTTATAAAACATGACCATGAGGCTGGCCAATTGAAGTTAAGAACAGCCCAGATGTAACATAACAAGTTATAATGGGGTTATTGGTAGAGATGTAGTCATAAAAGCATTATGGGTAGAAATATCCCCAGCTCTAGTACACCAAAGGCTTATTATAAATATAAAAGTTGTGCATCTTTAATCTGGAAACTGAATGATCAAAGATGGGATAGAAACCCTGATTTGAGATTAAATATTTACTACAACAGACCCTGGATCAGGTGAAACCACATGAACTCAGCTTTCCTAGAGTTAATATATGTAAGTGAAATTTTGCCTAAAATAACTTCGTCTAACACCAAATTTAACTTAACCTAGTTAACTTCCTAGTGCCTGTGAATTGGAAGAAACTGCTATTAATTAAACTGGCTATTAGTAAACTGATTTTAAAATTATTCATTTGGAGTAATAGAGAACCTATACCCTGCATCTCCAGCAGATCAGAGAGTGCATGAGCGGGGCCTCTTACAGGGTTTTCTCTCAAAGTCAGTGAATTTTCAGGAAGTTGGCATACCTGGAACACACACACCCCATAAAGGCATAAGTAAGCTTTGAGGTTAACACATTAGCCCTGTTTTGGGAGAGTGCCTGTGATCTCCCCTACCACCATCCTGCCACGTACACATAGGAACCTTAGTTTAGATCCCCAACTTTTAGGTAAGGAAAAAAGCCAGGCAACCACAATGATGCGCACCTGTAGCCCTGGTGCTAGGGAGCAAAGCCAGAAAGACCCCTGGAGCTTACCAGCCATCCAGTAACCAATCAGATATCCCTCAAAAAACTAAGAAAAGAGATAAAAGAGAGCACCCACACTTAACTTCTGACCTACATAGACACACACACATGCACACTTGCACATGTGCATACACACACAGGCATGAACACCCTCATGTATATATGATAGAAGAGCAGTGTCTAAGAGCAATCCAGTAGAGGATTAACAAGAGGGGAGGTAGAGGGTACAAACTATAGGAGAACAATCTCAATTTAGAATATATACTTAAATGGATGTGTTCTTCTCTGCACAGTGAAATTAACAGTGAAACTATGTTTTTACATTCTATACCTGGCCTCATGTGACAGACAGGTCAGAGTTGCGTGCAAGTACACTGAAAAATGTTACATGAAATTATCTTCAGACTACATGTATAAAGTCTGTATGAAATATAAATGAAAAAAAAGCTCAAACCTAAAACACTTTTGCTCCCAAGCATCTGTGATGAGGGCTATTTTTTTTCTCCTAAAGGTGTACCCTAGGGGAGAAATCTACTTTATCTACACCTTTAGGAGAATGGCAATGAACAGACAAGTGTTTTGTTATGGATGTCCATTCACAAAAGACCTAATCTTACAATATAGAAAGAAATCTTGGTGCTCTCCTTCACCCCCAAGAAGTTAAGTGATGTTACAAGAAAGAGAAAGGGGAGGAAGAGGGAAAGAGGGAGGAAGACAAGGTAAAGGTGGTGGCTAAAAGGCAAATCTGTGAGGTAGAAACACATCCAGGTGTCTCTGGGCTGTCGATCCCCATCAGAAATCCTCTCACCACAGACAGGCTACAGGAGCATCTCTTCTCAGTAAGCAGTGGCCTAGAAAGACCTTTAGAATGTACTGTTTCCTCTAATTGCAAAGGAAAGGCAGAAACTTCTCATTTAGGAATGGTGGCCCTGGGTGCTAGAGAGATGACTCAGCAGTTAAAGTCACTGACTGCTCTTCCAGAGGTCCTGAGTTTAATTCTCAGCAACCTCATGGTGACTCAAAACCAACTGAAGTGGGATCTGATGCCCACTTCTGGTGTGTCTGAAGACAGTGACAGTATACTCATATAAATAAAATAAATTTAAAAGAAAAAAGAAGGGTGGCCCTCACCTTAGCCAAGGGAGAGAATGCATAATCAGTCTAATCACTGACACCACAGGAAAGGCAACTTCACTTCATCCTTGCCAAAAAAAAAAAAAAAATTTTAATCACAAGAAAATGTCAAAAGGGGAGGGTTCTGACCCAGGGATTCAGGTGAGATCACCATTTTCCTTCCGGTGACTTTCTAAGGCGGGACCAGCCAGGAGACACAGGCCTCAGAAGTGTCCTGGCAGGTGGGACAGGATCCTTTCTACCTTGTCTATACCTAGGAGGAAATGCAGATTCACAAGCCTCTCTGCCCCTTCCCCACAAGCAGAGAGCTTGTCTCCAGGGAGTACTCTGAACCAAAAACTCAGGTGAGATCACCATTTTCTCTCCAGTGACTTTCTAAGTCAGGACAAGCCAGGAGGCACAGGCCTCAGTAGTGGCCAGCAGCTAGGACAGGATCCTTTCTACCTCCCTCTACACTTAGGAGGGATAGCAGATCCACGGCCCTCTCTGCACCTTTCCCCCAAGCAGAGAGCCTGTCTCCAGAGTGTGCTCTGACCCCAGGATTCAAGAGGGACAACTGATCCACACTCCTCTACGCACAGGTCTTACTAGAGAAGAGCTGATCTCCCAGAAGTGGTTACAGGCTTACAGACACACAGGAGGAACAAGCTCCAGCCAGAGACAGCAAGAACATCTAACACCAGAGATCAACAGATGGCAAAAGGCAAACTTGAGAATCTTACCAACAGAAAATAAGACTACTTGGCATCATCAGAACCTAGTACTCCCAACATAGCAAGTCCTGGATACTACAAAATACAAGAAAAGCAAGATTTGGATCTAAAATCATATCTCATGATGGTGATAGAGGAATTTAAGAAGGACGTGAATAACTTCCTTAAAGAAATACAGGAGAACACAGGTAAACAGGTACAAATCCTTAAAGAGGAAACACAAAAATTCCTTAAAGAATTACGGGAGAACACAAGTAAACAAGTAGAAGCCCTTAAAGAGGAAACAAAAAATCCTTAAAGAATTACAGGAAAGCACAACCAAACAGGTAAAAAAAAAATTGAACAAAACCATCCAGAACCTAAAAATAAAAGTAGAAACAGTTATGAAATCACAAAGAGAGACAACTCTGGAGATAGAAATCCTAGGAAAGAAGTCAGGAAGCATAGATGCAAGCATCACCAACAGAATATAAGACATAAAAGAGAGAATCTCAGGTGCAGAAGATAACATAGAAAACATTGACACAACAGTAAAAGAAAATGCAAACTGCAAAAAGTTCCTAACCCAAAACATCCAAGAAATCCAGGACACAATGAGAAGACCAAACCTAAGGATAATAGGTATAGGAGAGAGTGAAGACCTCCAACTTAAAGAGTCAGTAAATATCTTCAAAAAAGTTATAAAAGAAAGCTTCCGAAACCTAAAAAAAAAGAGATGCCCAAGAACATACAAGAAGCTTATAGAACTCCAAATAAACTGGACCAAAAAAGAAATTCCTCCCATCACATAATAGTCTAAACACATTATGCACAAAACAAAGAAAGAATATTAAATGTAATGAGGGGAAAAAGTCAAGTAACATATAAAGGCAAACCTATCATAATTACACCAGACTGATCACCAGAGACTATGAAAGCCAGAAGATCCGGGGTTGATGTCATACAGATCCTAAGAGAATAAAATGCTAGCCCAGGCTACTATACCCAGCAAAACACTTATTTACCATAGATGGAGAAAGTAAAGTATTCCATGACAAAACCAAATTTACACAGTATCTTTCCACAAATCCAGCACTTCAGAGGATAATAAATGGAAAACTCCAACACAAGGAGGGAAACTACATCCTAGAAAAAGAAAGAAAGTAATCTTCCAGCAAAACTAAAAGAAGTTAGCCACATGAACAGAATTCCAACTCTAACAACAAAAATAACAGGAAGCAACAATTACTTTTCCTTAATATCTACTAATATCAATGGACTCAATTCCCCAATAAAAAGACATAGACTATCAGACCAGGTACACAAACAGGATCCAACATTTTATTGCATAAAGGAAACCCACCTCAGTGACAAAGACAGACACTACCTCAGAATAAAAGGCTGGAAAACAGTTTTCCAAGCTAGTAGTCCCAAGAAAAAAGCTGGAGTAGCCATTCTAATATAAAATAAAATAGACTTTCACCCTAAAGTGATCAAAAAAGGTAAGGAGGGATACTTCATATTCATCAAAGGTATGATCTACCACGATGAACTCTTAATTCTGAACCTCTATGCTCCAAATGCAAGGGCATCTACATTCATAAAAGAAACTTTACTAAAGCTCAAAGCACACATTGCAGTGGAAACAATAATAGTGGGAGATTTCAACACCCCGTCTCTGCAATGGACATCTCATGGAAACAGACTAAACAAAGATGCAGTGAGACTAACAGAAGTTATGAAACAGATAGATTTAACAAATATCTATAGAACTATTTATCCTAAAACAAAAGCATATACCTTCTCAGCACCTCATGGTACCTTCTCCAAAACTGACCATATAAGTGGTCACAAATCAGGCCTCAACAGATACAAGAAGATTGAAATAATCCCTTGCATTCTATCAGATCACCATGGACTAAGGCTGCTCCTCAATAACAACATGAACAACAGAAAGCCCACATACAAGTGGAAGCTTAACAATACTCAACTCAATGATAACTTGGTCAAGGAAGAAATAAAGAAAGAAATTAAAGACTTTCTAGAGTTTAATGAAAATGGAGCCACAACATACACAAACTTATGGGACACAATGAAAGCAGTCCTAAGAGAAAAACTCATAGCTTTAAGTGTCTCCAAAAAGAAACTGGAGAGAGCATACACCAGCAATTTGACAGCACATCTGAAAGCTTTAGAACAAAAAGAAGCAAATTCATGCAAGAGGAGTCAAAGGCAGGAAATAATCAAACTCAGGGCTGAACTCAATCAAATGGAAACAAAAAGAACTATACAAAGAATCAACCAAACCAGGAGCTAGTTCTTTGAGAAAATCAACAAAATAGATAAACCCTTAGCCAGACTAACTAGAGGGCACAGAGATAGTTTCCTAATTAACAAGATCAGAAATGAAAAGGGAGACATAACAACAGATACTAAGCAAATCCAAAAAATCATGAGACCCTACTACAAAAGCCTATACTCAACAAAACTGGAAAACCTGGATGAAATGGACAATTTTCTAGATAGATATCAGGTACCAAAGTTAAATCAAGATCAGATGAACAATCTAAACAGTCCCATATCTGCTAATGAAACAAAAATAGTCATTAGTAGTCTCCCAATGGAAAAAAATCCCAGGACCAGATGGGTTTACTGCAGAGTGTTATCAAACCTTCAAAGAAGACCTAATACCAATACTCCTCAAACTATTCCACAAAATAGAAACAAAAGGTACTCTCCCCAATTTGTTCTATGAAGCCACAATTACTCTGATACTACACAAAGACCTAACAAAGAAAGAAAACTTCAGAACAATTTCCCTTAAGAATATCTATGCAAAACTACTCAATAAAATTCTTGCAAACCGAATTCAAGAACACATCAAAACGATCATCCATCATGATCAAGTAGATTTAATCTCAGGGATGCAAGGATGGTTCAATATATGGAAATCCATCATCATAATTCACTATATAAACAAAGTCAAAGATAAAATCCATATGATCATCTCATTAGATGCTGAGAAATCATTTGACAAAATCCAACACCCCTTCATGATAAAAGACTTGGAAAGATCAGGAATTCAAGGCCCATACTTAAACATACAATATACAGCAAAATACAGCAATATACAGCAAAGCAGTATCCAACATCAAAACAAATGGAGAGAAACTCGAAGCAATCCCACTAAAATCAGGGACCAGGCAAGGTTGCCCACTCTCTCCCTATCTGTTCAATATTGTACTTGAAGTCCTATCCAGAGCAATTAGACAACCAAAGGAGATCAAAGAGATACAAATCGGAAAGGAAGAAGTCAAATTATTACTATCTGCTGATGATATGATAGTATACTTAAATGACCCCAAAAATTCCACCAGAGAGCTCCTAAACCTGATAAATAACTTCAGCAAAGTAGCTGGATATAAAATTAACTAAAGCAAATCAGTAGCCTTCCTCTACACAAAGGATAAACAGGCTGAGAAAGAAATTAGGGAAACAACACCCTTCACAATAGTCACAAATAATATAAAATACCTTGGTGTGACTCTAACTAAGCAAGTAAAAATCTTTATGACAAGAACTTCAAGTCTCTGAAGAAGAAAATCAAAGAAGATCTCAGAGACGGAAAGATCTCCCGTGCTCATGGATTGGCAGGATTAATATAGTAAAAATGGCCATCTTGCCAAAAGCAATCTACAGATTCAATGCAATCGCCATCAAAATTCCAACTCAATTCTTCACAGACTTCGAAAGAGCAATTTGCAAATTCATCTGGAATAACAATAAACCTAGGATAGTGAATACTATTCTTAACAATAGAATAACCATTGGTAGAATCGCCATCCTGGGCCTTAAGCTGTACTACAGAGCAATTGTGATAAAAACAGCATGGTATTGGTACAGTGACAGGCAGGTGGATCAATGGAATAGAACTGAAGACCCAGAAATGAACCCACACACCTATGGTCACTTGATCTTTGACAAGGAGCTAAAACAATCCAGTGGATAAAAGACAGCATTTTGAACAAATGGTGCTGGCTCAATGGTGGTTGGCATGTAGAAGAATGCATATTGATAGATTCTTATCTCCTTGTACAAAGCTCAAGACCAGGTGGATCAAGGACCTCCACATGAAACCAGATACACTGAAACTAATAGAAAATAAAGTGGGGAAGAGTCTTGAGTACATGGGAACAGGGGGAAATTTCCTGAACAGAACACCAATAGCTTATGCTCTAAGATCAAGAATTGACAAATGGGACCTCATAAAATTACAAAGCTTCTGTAAGGCAAAAGACACTGTCAATAAGACAAAACAGCAACCAACAAATTGTGAAAAGATCAATCCTATATCTGAGAGATGGAATCAAATAACCCTTTTAAAAAATAGGGTACAGACCTAAACAAAGAATTCTCAACTGATGAATACCAAATGGCTGAGAAGCACCTAAAGAAATGTTCAACGTCCTTAGTCATCAGGGAAATGCAAATCAAAACAACCCTGAGATTTCATCTCACACCAGTCAGAACGGCTAGGATAAAAAACTCAGGTGATAGCAGATGCTAGAGAGATTGTGGAGAAAGAGGAAAACTCCTTCATTGTTGGTGGGATTGCAAGCTGGCACAACCTCCCTGGAAATCAGTTTGGCAATTCCTACAGAAATTGGACATAGTACTACCAGAGGACCCAGCTATACCACTCCTGGGCATATACCCAGA
>NW_022196904.1:41086440-41087991 GCF_008632895.1 Mastomys coucha | reverse complement strand
ATTCCTTCTTAAAAGAGGGAACAAAATACCCATGGAAGGAGTTGCAGAGACAAACTATGGAGCAGAGATTGAAGGAGGGACAATCCAGAGACAGTTACACCTGGGAATCCTTCCCATATTCAATCATCAAATCCAGACACTATTGTGGATGCCAGTAAGTGCTGGCTGACAGGAGCCTGATATAGCTGTCTCCTGAGAGGCTCTGACAGTACCCAACTAATACAGAAGTAGAGGCTCACAGCCATCCATTAGACAGAGCACAGGTTCCCCAATGAAGAAGCTAGAGAAAGGACCCAAGGAGCTGAAGGGATTGCAGCCCCTTAGGAAAAACAATATGAACTAACTAGTACCCTCAGAGCTTTCAGGGACTAAACCACCAACCAAAGAGTACACATGGTCGGACTAATGGCTCCAGCAGCATATGTATAGCAGAGGATGGCCTAGTTGGTCATCAATGGGAGGAGAGGCCCTTGGCCCTCTGAAGGTTTATGCCCCAGTGTAGGGGAATGCCAGGGCCAGGAAGCAGGAAAGGGTGGGTTGGTGAGCAGGGGGAGAGGGGAGGGAACAGGGTTTTTGTTTTGTTTTGTTCTTTGGGTTTTTTTTCTTTTTTTCATAGGGGAAACTGGGAAAGGAGATATCATATAACATGTAAATAAAGAAAATGCCTAATAAAAAAGATAAATTAATAATAATAATAATAATAATAATAATAATAATAATAATGAAAATGTCAAAAACAAAATGAGCTTTTTCTGCAAAGTAACTAGCCATATGCTTTGGTACTGTCAAGCTCTGACAGACAGGAATGTCTGAGAGATTGTCACATCCTGAACATGAGAAGCAGTGACTAAATGTAATGTGGGATCCTGGGGGAGATTCTAGAGTGGTGGAGGACAATCTCAGTGGGAAAGGTAAATTAAAATAAACTGCATAGTGTGATGAATAATCATGTTACCCTGCTAACTTCCTGGTTTTTACAATTTTGGTGGTTACATAAGATGTTATTATTGGAGTTAAGCTCAGTGTGGGAGACACATGGATGCTCTGTAAATTTCTGAAACTTCCCTCTAAATCTAAAATAAGACCAAGGAAAAGGCTAAAAATAAATAAATAAATTACTGCTTCCTCCCTCAGCTATAGAGCCTAGGAAGCCATGGTCCACTGCAGATGTTGCTAGCACTCTCCACACCTGAAAAAGAAAAGGATAGGTGCTTGATGCACCTTCTCTTGGATCTGGATTTTCTCACACTTGAGTAGACCAGCTCATCTGGGTTCTGGTTGTGATATCCACCCGCCACATGCTTTTGAGAAAGCAAATAAACTCAAGTAAGAGCACTTGCTATACAAGTCTGAGACCCTGAGTGTGAACCCTAACACCCATGTAAAAAGCCAGTTGTGGCCGCATGTACCTGTAATGCCACCACTGTGAGGCACATATACCACACACATCTGCACACACACACACACACACACACACACACACATCATATACACACAAGCACAGAGTGAAAATGAACTAGAAAGGAAAGAATTGGCCTGGGTGGTGGTGGC
>NW_022196904.1:41070434-41086397 GCF_008632895.1 Mastomys coucha | reverse complement strand
AAGACATTAACTACAAAAAGAAAAAAATTAAAGGCTCTTCCATGAGATTGGTGGGTATCTGAGCACAAGAAGAGTCTGAAGTCATGTGAGCACAGTATTCATTACATCATAGGTTCCTAGGGAAGATGAACCAATGGCAATCACATGATCCTCCTCTATCCATCTCAGCACAGTCAGCAGATGCACAAAGCCCCTTGATTAGTTCTCAAAAAGTGGCCAGGAAGATGACTCCTTATACCAGTCACTATGGTAGCAACATAACTCAGGGCTTTCTCACTATTAATTCTTTCTTTGGCCTCTGGTGTTTACAAGTGAATGTAAAGACCCGATGGCAAATATGACTGATTTCAATCGACATTCTAAAAATAGAAATAGAGGCTAAAAAACTCTCAAAAAATAAAGCCAAACAATGTTTACTGGAATGAAAACAGAAAGTAGAATGTCTCCTAATAGTTAAAATAATAATAGTAACTAACAATTATTGAGTACCAACTGTATGTCATATATTGTTCCAAGATCTCTGGCTGTGGACATTAGATAGAAAATATAAATAATTCATGGATACAGAAATCACAGTTCAAAGATATACAGTGACTAACTGTGATAACCACCTCTGGTTGGTGGCAGGCCTAAAAATGGAACCAGGTTGACCTAACACTACACATGCTCTTCTCTTCCACAGCACTGTGCCTAAGTTATAGTGTCAACTGTTGAGTTGCTGACAGTAGGAGAGGCTGAGACTGCTCATATTATGCAGCACAGACAAAAGCGCTATAAGCCAACCTTGGGGCAGTGGTGCTTTTACTGAACAATAGCAATCACAGCAGATGATTGTAACTAACCCAGAACTTCTTAGCACCTCAAAGCTTTGCCTGGAAAAGACTGTGACTCCAAAAGTAAGAGACATATGAACTTGGCTTGCTTGCTAGTTTACCACCAGTTACACTCACTTGTAATATCAACATCAGGACTAGATTTATTTCCTGGAGATATATATATCCTTCCTTAAATTGCTTATTTCTAGGCATTTCATCACAACAATGAAGAAAGTCACTGGTACATTCACTCCCATGTTGCTAGGCACCTGGAATGATATCATATCTTAGCTATTATGAACACAGCAAGCCAATGCATATGTATACATGTGTGTATGTGCATAATATACAACTATATATATATATGTCTATACATATATAATACTATATATGTTTACATGTGTATATAATATATAATACTATATATGTTTGTTATATACATATATAATGTATGCATGTATAATATAAATATTATATATATGTTAAATTTCTTTATCCACTGTGATGGTTAATATTGTTTGTGAACTTGACAGAATCTAGAATGACCAAGGGGACAAGCCTCTGACTGTGAACATGTTTGGGAGGGATTATCTAGATTAGGTTAGCTGAAGTGGGAAAATTCACCTTAACTCTGTGGAACACCATCCTATGGGTTGGGGTCCTGGACTTGGATAAAAAGGACCAGAGAGCTGAGCACTATCATCCATTGCTCTCTTCTTCCTGCCTGGAGATGCAATGTGACCAACTTGGCCTCCTGTCCCTGCTTCATAGCATCCCTGGCAGATACCATGTCCTGCCTACCATGATAGAATGAGCTCCTTTGACTTTAAACCAAAATAAATCCTTTCTCCCTTAGATTGCTCATTGCTAGGTATTTTGTCACAACAATGAAGAAAGTCACTGATACATTCAATCCCATGTTGCTAGGCACCTGGGATGACATCAGATCTTAACTACTGTGAACACAGCAAACCAGTGTACATCAATCTATAATATGTTGACTTCACTTCCTTTGGATACCTATCCAGAGGTCAGATAGCTGCAGGGTGAGGAACAAAGTCTTGTTACCTTGTCTAAGATTTCTACATTGGCCTGACCATAAAAGAAAAGTAAAATCCTATCTTTGCAGCAAAATCAATTTAACTGGAGAAATTATTTTAAGTGAAGTACATGTTTCTCTCTCTCAAGACTTTAAGTCTATTTTTATGGTTAAGTGATATTTTATCACTTTAGCTCAACATAGCAACCTTAGAAAAGACAGCAAGACCCTAGCTTACTCCCACACACAACAAAATAAAACCTACCATCTACCCTACCTCTGAGTATACACTTAAAGGAAACAGAGTTGACAAACCAGAGACCAGCACAGTAGTGCTCATGGTAGCACAATTGGAAAGCACAGAATAGTGACTAGTAGACATTGGAAAGAGTGTGTAGGTATGTACAGAAAGATGCGTGCATACTTACACGTCTATGAAAATAGCACAGCAAACACACTCACTAGTGTATGTAATAAGGCATGCTAACTTTTGCTCATTAGTGTATGTAATTAAAATGTATAAACTTTTAAAAGCATCCACATCCAAAAAGGCACTCCCCAGTCTCTACTGATCCCTGCTGACTCTCTCCAGTATGCAAAGGTCAAGATGACAGACAGGCGCAAGCAAATTTAAGCCGTGTCTACCAGGTGCACAAATAGACTCCCATCAAAGCTCTTTCTTGTTTTATAGTGGGAACTTAAAGGGAAGCTAACTTCCAAGTCTGTCTTTGGATAATTTTTCTGGGTGGATGTCAATTTTTCAAAGAGTTTTTCATCCAGAATTCAAGAAAATGAAACCTAGTTCCTCTAAGAATTCCCATTCGCAGGCAGAGAGGAGCAGAGTTCAGCAAACACTTGAAAGACTGGAAGAAGAGAAGGTTGGCTGCCCCAAAGTATAGCTGCTCTCCTTCCTCTAGTACTGAAGTCACAGTGAAGTACAGTGAAGACTATTATTGTCCCCATGGCTTTGCAACCGTGTGTGGTCACATGACCAGGTTTCAGCCAATAAAACAGAAATAAAAGTTATGTGTGCAAGGGATAACCTCTCCTCAGTGGTTCTCCTTCAAACAAGGTTAGCAGATGTGTGAATGAACTGGGATGACTCAGGGGGCATGGGATGTACCACACCAGAAACTACAAAAGAGCCTGGACCTCAACCCTGTCCAGGCTCTTTTGAAACTGCCTCGGGAACTCTGACCACCTGCACTCCAGCTGCTTCACAAGAGCAAGTTACATGATCCTCCTTCTAAAAACACTGTTACTTTGGTCCTCACTCTGGCACTTGATCCTGCATCTCCCTTGATTCTCATAAGTGTCCATAGAATGTTTTTGTTAGAGTTACATCACTATTTATTTTAACCCTACATCCTGAACCAAATTTAAAGCATTTCCCCAAACTGTCATCTTAAAGCATGTGGCTGTGTGTTCTGTGCTTGTGGCCCATGGGGATGAGGGTCCTGTGGATAAGGCCTCCGGGTTTCCAGTCTTCTTGCAGATATCCTGATGCAGCATCTCTTCCATGGAGCTTCAGATGAGTCCTCACATCCTTTTCTCTGCTTCCATTTCCAGATCAAAATTATCCCTTCCAAATCAAACCTTCAGCTTCCCCTCCAGGGGCCATGCTCCACACTCCATACTTCAAGCTTCCTTCCTTATCACCTACCTGGAAAGGTCTCTTATTCATCCATCAAATTCATTGCTTCAAAATGTCAGGCTCTCTAAGGAGAGCATGAACACAGGGCTCACAACATTCTGGCCGCCTCTGACCATCCTTCCTGCTTCAAGTCAGTGTTTCTCTTCCCTCTGCATTTATAAGAGCTGTTCCCAGAGCTGGGTAGGTTCTTTCATTCCTGAACTATTATTATCACCATGGCTTTGCAACCAGGTGTGGTCACATGACCAGGTTCCAGCCAATAAAACAGCTACTTACACCCACCTTCAAGACTCATTAATCTCAGTACTTGGGAAGCAGAGGCAGGCGGATTTCTGAGTTCAAGGCTAGCCTGGTCTTCAAAGTGAGTTCCAGGACAACCAGGGCTACACAGAGAAAACGTGTCTCAAAAAAAAAAAAAAAAAAAAAAAAAAAAAAAAAAAGCAAAAGACTCAGTTTTAGCATCCACTCAAGTAGCTGAAAACAATTAACATACTACCCTGACAGCAGGAACTATGATAATTTGCCTGAAAATCCAGCCCTGTCCTCCTCATGACACTCAAGAAACCACCAACACTTCTGTGAATTGCCCACACCCACAGACCCCTGGCTTCCCTACCCTGAGAGTGACTCTTGCTCTGCCAAAATGATCCTCATCTTCAAATCAGAAAACTTGTCTCATTAGCTCCATGAATGTTTGTGCTAAGTATTGATGCCAGGCTGTGTCCTGCCAGGGCATAAAAGCCTTGTTGCTGATCACTCACTTCTCTAGCTGTACTCTCCATGTTTGGTCTCTCCCTGTGAGGACATGATATTACAACTCAGGTGCCCCTGGATTCTGACTGCGTCTTTGCAGTCATCCATTCTCTAAGCATGCCTTTTCAATGTCTGCAGCTCCCCTGCCATCTCTCTGCCCATTATGTTGCTCAGTAACCTGGCCCACTGCTGTTCCCTCTGCTCCAGGCTGTCTTCCTCTGCCCCTTCCTCTCTGGGTCCCCAAAATTACTTACTTCTCTCATTCCTGACTTGGAGACACCCATTAACCCATTTGAACCTGACTAAGCACAGTGGCCTGATTAAGCATTTTAATATCCTTGGAAGAAATGTCTTAGAAAAAAAAAAAACCTGTCCTATTACTACCGAATGACTACCTAGTGGAAGCTAGGGAGCAGCCCTCTGCTCCTCCCTTTGAAGTAAATAAGAGTTCACTGAGCATTTTCCTCCTTTGCTAAACAATATTCCCCAATAACACACAGATGTTCAGGCTTAGCAATGCAAAGCCCAGACTGAGTCTGTTGGTATATAAGTTATTACTGCCCTTTAAAAAAAAAAAAAAGACTTTAAACATTATCTCCTTTTAAAGGTCTAGTTGCTGCTCCTCAACTAAAATTCCAAAGTGCCAGAGTGAGGGAAAAAAAGCTCTAAGTGAAGACCTAACTCCACCCTGGGGTTTCCCCATGTGAAACAGCTGGACATGTTACAACCATAGTAAGTCCTTTTGGAGATGGGCATTATTACCCTACAGTTGACTCAAGATGTTTTACTATCCCTCCATCAGCATGTGAAACTCCTACATACTTCAGAGGACCTGGTTATGAGCAGTGATAGTACACAGCAGTGAAGCCACCGCCCCTTCCCCAAACATATCCTGTCATACTCAAGCTCAATCAGGCACTTGACACGTAGTATGTGCCTCCCTAAAGATGCTGGGGAGCAGTCTGTATTCCACAAGCCCCAGGAAGATGAGAAAGAGAGGGGAATGAAACAATGTATACCATTTGCCTTGAAGCACCATCCTCCCTCTGGCAGCTCACACTGTATCTACCTGGAAAACTGTTTTAGATTTGTCTATTTTTATTTTATGTATTCTGGTTATTTTTCTTGTATGTGAGTCTAGGTACCATGTATATGTCTGTAGTCCACAGAGGTTAGAAGAGGGCATCAGACCCCCTAGAACTGACAGTCTAGTTACAGACAGTCATGAGCCCTGTGAGTGCTAAGAATTAAACCCAGGTCCTCTGGTGGAGCAGCCAGTGCTCTTAACCACTGAGCCAGTCCCCAAAACTCTTACTCGAGCTTTGAGTTAAAGTTTAAATGCTACTTTCTCTATAACCACCACCCCCCTTGACTTTTCCTACAACCATTACTGGCTTCTCAATTCAATAGAAGTTTCCTCTTATGTATTTATTTAATGAATGTTAATAGGACACCAAAAGGATGTCCAAAGTGCTTGTGATGCAGCTGTGAAGTTAACAGATGAAGTCTCTATGCTTGCATTTCCTATCTCATAGAAAGGAGGGTGGAAAACAATAAGTATTCTTTGTGTTAGATGGTGATAAGGTAGCATGAAGAAGCTTAAGAGGATAAAACATGCCAGAGCAGAGAAGGAACTGTAGACACTAGGGCTGCTGGGTAGGATGGGGAGCGGGGTGCCCTAAGGATCTATGAACACGTGAGATTTTCATGGAGGAAATTGCTGGGCTGAACAACGAAAGTCAGTAAAAAAAAACAAGATGGATCTAGTCATGATGGCTCCAGCTGCATATGTAGCAGAGAATGGCCTTGTCAGACATCAATGGGTAGGAGAAGCCCTTGGTCCTGTGACGGTTCAATGCCCCAGTATAGGAGAATGCTAGGGCAGTGAGGTGGAAGTGAGTGGGTGGCTGGATGGGTGGGGAAACACTCTCAAAGAAGCAGGGGGAGGGGGATGGGATGGAAGTTTCCGGAGGGGAAACCAGGAGGGAGGATAACATTTGAATAACATTTAAATAAAATAACCAATAAAAAAATAAAAATTAACCATTAAGCCTTATTCTTTAATTATTACATATAAAATATATGCATGTAAATTTGTGAATACAATGACTGATGCCCTCTGGTGTTGCTCCTATGTCTTTGGGTTTGGGTTTGGCCACTGGAGCTTGAAGATGCTTACTCTTCAGCAGCTATTTATTTGATAGGGAATGGGGGAACTCAAGAGGTGTTAGAGGGGAGAGAATGAGAAGAGAAATAATATAAATATAGTACTGAAATTCTCAAAAATAAATCAAATTTAAAATTAGCTTATAGCTTTAAAAAATGACAAAATTGCATTGCACTTATAACCCAGAATGTAGGATGAATTGATATTCTAGAATCTAAAAGGAGAGAGAGAGAGAGAGAGAGAGAGAGAGAGAGAGAGAGAGAGGAAGAAGGAAGAAGAGGAGAAGGAGGAGGAGGAGGAGGAAGAGGAGGAGGAGAAAGAAGAAGAAGAAGAAGAAGAAGAAGAAGAAGAAGAAGAAGAAGAAGAAGAAGAAGAAGAAGAAGAAGAAGAAGAAGAGGAGGAGAAGAAGAAGGAAGAGGAAGAGGAGGAATGGGAGTGGGAGGAGGAAGTGGAGGAGGAAGAAGGAAGGAAATAAAGAAGGAAAGAAGGAAGAAAGAAAAAAGAAAGGAAGGAAGAAAAAGAGAGAGGGGGAGAGAAAGAAAGAAAGAAAGAAAGAAAGAAAGAAAGAAAGAAAGAAAGAAAGAAAGAAAGAGAAAGAAAGGAGATAAGTAAGTCAGCCAGTGGGGCTGAGCTGAGAGACTATACAGGAGGGGTAGGCAGGGCCCAGCTCATGAAGAGGCTCAGAGCCAAAATCAGACAGTTGGGTCTTACACTGAGTTAATCGGAAGCCATCTACTATAGCTCATCTTTCCATAAAGCACATCACCACTGCTGCAATTATTGATACATGTCTCCCTCAAGGGCACATCTCTATCTCTCCAGCTCCCAAGTATGGTACCCACTTTATAAAAGATATTTAATAACTTTTCAGAGATGGGAGGATGAGAACAAAACAAAATTCCTTATCTAGACACATACACACACACACACACACACACACACAGAGAGAGAGAGAGAGAGAGAGAGAGAGAGAGAGCATGCAGGACCACCTGTGACTCTTTCATCATTCTTGGGAAAGGGTCAGCCTCCTGAATTCGAACTCTACCTGCACTTAGCCATGTGAGGCTTCCCTCAGAAACACCTAATCTCCAAGAGCAGGAACAAGCCACCAGTCTAGTCATCCATAGAGCTATCACTGAAAAGGGATGCTGAAAATTCCTATGACCAGAATTTCTAAGCCATCAAAACTACCTTATGATCCAAGGTCGATTGCTGCGCTGGCATGCTCTGGGGGCTTTATTATATCCTCCAGAAATGCCTACCAGTCTCACTACACACTGCCAGAAAGGAGCTTAAACTGCCAGGTCAATTCTATTTGTCCCCTAGGTACTGTATAGTTAAAGTAGTGTCCCTGAGGTATTCTCAAAGATGAGAACTGAGATACCATGGAATCCTGCAGTTGTGTACTTAGCATATTTTAAATCCTTTGCAAGAAAAAGACTCCTACAACCTTGCAGAACTTTCCTCAAGCTTCAGTGTGATGAACTCTCAAGGCTCACCCCAAAGACACATTTCCTCCATCAAGGCTGCACCTCCTCTTAATCACCCCAATCAGCGCTGCTACCTACTAGGAGCCAAGTGGCTGATATTATAGGTGGCATTTCTCCTTCAAACTGCTACACCAGCCAACCCAACCACTCATGGGCAACAAATTGTCTTAGAAGAGGTAAACATTTTTATGTGTAACTTATATTCACAGAATGGGCAGCTCAGGAATGACTTATCTCACTAGAACTTTTAGACGAGTTGAAATCTCCTCCAGTAACACACACAGAAACACTGGTGTTGCCCACCAGCACTCTGTGCCTCCAAACCTTGACAAGTAGATGGGGCCTCAGGCACTACCCTCTGTGGACCATGGGGCTGGGTGAGATGCTGGACACCTGAGTAATATTTCAACAGACAAGCATCAGTCACCAAGAAAATGCTCTCCAACAAGCTCACCTATTCCACTTGGGTGAGGACTCTTCCAAGACTAATTCTTTCTGGACTGAAGCCTACTGAGGCCTTAAATCCATGTCATATCTGCTGCACCTCTCAGTATTTGTCGGTATGTAATTCAATGACAGGATGGTAAGTAACCACCCAATGTACTACATAGTAAATTAATTAATTAATAATAATAATAATAATAATGAAGCCTAATAATGTAAAATCAATCAGAGTTAAAGAGCAGTGTGGCACACAGGCAAAGTCTGAGGAGGAGCCAGATTCCTGGGTCTGATGCTCAACTCCATCCTTTTGCTATCAAGGTGACCTTTGACAGACAGATAACAATCTATGCTGCAGTTTCCTTGTCCTGGAAGCAGAAAAGTGAACAGAGCCTGCCTCATATAAAGATTAAATACTACCATGCATTGCAAATTCATAGTATATGTCCAATATATTCTTACATGGGTTTATATGCATGCGTATGTGTGTATATGGATGGATGGATGGATGGATGGATGGATGGATGGATGGATGTGTATACCTATGCCTGATGGCAAGCAGTCAACATCATCTCCATTTATCACTCTCTACCTTATTTTTTGAAACAAGGTCTCTAACCAATTCTGGGGCTCACAGATTGTCTGGAATGGCTAACATGAAAGTCCCCAAGATGCTTAATCTCTGATTCCCACACTTGAATGGCACCTGTAGCATCATGTCCTCTACAGAGCTCCCTAAGAGCCCCTGTCACCACAGCTACCTCTGCATGCCTCCTCCTGTTTGTAAAACATTTCACCAGCCCTGCCACCTCCACAAAGAACACACAACTCCAGGGTAGGTAGCCAGGCCAGTCCTTATACCACTGAAGCAGGCTAGGAGTTCAAACTGTTTTTCTAGAAATAACTAATCCTTAAAGATTCTTTCACTCCCTTCTAATAAAGACAATAGCACAAGACTTTACACCAATTAAAATAAAACTCCCATTAGTGCCTGCTGGCTGGGCAGTGATGGGAGGCAAAGGAGAGAGCTGTGAGCTGGGCAGAAGGAGGGATACATTCACCATGTATTCACCAGGGGAAACCAGGAGGTTTGGCAGTTTGAGGTTTGTTTGTTTGTTTGTTTGTTTGTTTGTTGTTGGACAACACCCTGCTTGTAGATAAGGCTGACCTAGAATTCATTATGTAGCCAAGGCTAGCCTTAAACTTCTAAGTGTTCAGATTACAAGTAGGAGCCACCACACCCAGCTATAAATCTTTAAAGTGATAGTAACTAATTCATTATTTTGAGGAGAAAGAAACACTGTGAACATTAGCATGCAAGCCATCGGAACTTGCAGTTTTGACCTTTATCCTCAAAGCTCAAGATTCTCCTTCTTAACAAGTCCCATAAGGCTGCCTACCAGGGAAAAGGAAGAAGTTTCCAAACATGTTCCCTTTGCCCAGTCTTGTCTTGCGGGTGGTACCATATCCACCAGAGCCTCTTCAGGAGGCTAACCTCCCACACTCTGAGTACCAACTACCTCTTAGCTAGCCCAACACTGAGCCATACCCTCACCACCACACCACAGCTACCTCCACTGTGCCATATATACCCATCACCACCACCACACTACAGCTACCTCGCTGGGGATGAGGCCCCTGCATCTCTTGGAAAAGGAAGGGCCAGCTCATTCTTATAAGACTGTATCTAATTCACAAGCAACTTAATCAACTAAAGGGAAAGGGGGAAGCATAAAAATTCTAAAAGTAAAACAAAACACACTGAGTTCACTTGCTTTAAAAGATGTATGCCTAATTACAGTTTCCCAATGATAGAAGTATTTTTATTTGCCAGGAAGGGTTTTGATAAGTGGGTAAACTGTGCACACAGCTGGTGCTCTATAAATGATTTTTGACCCTAAATAATATGGCACTCACTATGTGAACATCACACTACAATCTGTGAGGCATTTCCCACTGTGAGCCATCAGGGTAGGATCTGCTGTGAGTGTCCCCTCATTCAATATTATTACCTTCCCATTACCACTCAATAGATCCCTGCATAACCCGGATCTCAGCTCCAGGCTGGATTCTGCCTCTGAGTGTGTCATCACCTCCCTCTGGGATGCTCATCTCCCTGATTTTCTCATTGCTGTCTCCTTTAGATTCATCGTGTGTACCCTGTTCTCAAAGCCAAATTCCCTCCCTCTTTTGTTTGGTCTTCTCCAATCCCTCAATGTCTTCCTTTCCTGTAACATTCACTACTAGATTTAAAATGGTTCCTATTTATCATCTGATGCCTCCATGAGAACTCCCCCGAGAACACACCCTCTGCACATCCTCCTCATCTTTAAATACATCATCCATGTACTTCACCCACAGATAAGCAAGTGCCTGGAATAGATTAGCATCTGATGGATAATGAATAAGTTCTAATTTTTCAGGTACTAAGGAGAGCTTGTCCATATATTCTGCCTTCTGTCTCAGGGTCACAGCTACAGTGTCCCCTCACCCCTGTTTTGAGTGTCAGAGGTACATTCCATGAAGACTCAGCAAATCAGGGATTTTTTTCTGTATCTTACCCCTGATGAGATTTCATTTGCCCACATTTCTGTCCCCAGAGCCAATTGAGTGAATGAATGTCACTCAGTAACTCAAGTGTTTCACAACCACTAGTTCCAAAGGGTTTCCAAAACGGCTTTTAAAATTCTCTAAGAGAATTTCATTGAACTTAAATGATTGTATGCATAAATATTAATGAAATTGTGACTTTTATACTAAAAAAGTAAAGGTTAATGGCGACATTTGCTGTTTTTCCATTTCTCAAACACCGAGCAATCCAAAATCTAATATGCATACATACAAGCATGAGCAATCTGCCTGAGACATTATACTCTATTGCTATGATACATCCTATCTTCAATTAAGGTCAAAAGTCATCCGAACAGCTTCATTTCTTCCCACAAAGATTTAAATTTTACTTAATTAGTGTGTTCTTGAAAACCTCATTTTCTTGACAGCAAGCCCTTCCATCCGTTCACATTTCTGCATGAAAATTGCTGCTTTCCCAAGACACCGTGGCCTCCATACCCTTCCTCTTGCTATTCAAATATGTACCCTTTAGACTACCCTCTGCCAAGTAAACAAGAAGAACAGTGGAAGTCCAACATCCTGTGTCTGGTCACCTGACATGTGGAAGCATCTCTAGAAGATACACATTTTCATCGTCTGACTTTTTAACCTTCTTCAGTGAGAAACTTCCAGCAGGAGGCAGATGGCTCCATTTATTGGGTGAGAGTATATGACTTTATTATACTTTAGCTCTTTTCCATGGTTTTATTACCTTGTCTAACTGAAAATCTTAGCAAAACAAACACAGAAGCAATATTGTGTGGCATACGTACAGAACTATGACTTAGAGGAAAGGACATCCACCACTTCAAGTCAGAGAACTTAATAGTGGTTCAAGGAGGAATTCTGAGCATCACCCTTGAGTACATCCTGCCCTGTCCTGAAGGCTCATCTTCTCAGCAGCAATATACCCCATAGCTAGCCTGGTCTAACACTCCCTCTTGTCTGGGTTGTAGATTCCAGACAGCTATAAGCAACCTCTTTACTGTATTTCTGTCTACAGTTTGCCCTCTCCATGCCATTCTCCTTTGAAACATCACATGAAACCTTTCAAAACCACACATCAATTCATGCCATACCTCTACTACAGCAAGAAGTCTAGGGTTCTTCATCTCATGATCAGGCATCTTGCCTACCCCTCCAGACTCACTGTCCTGTCCCTACTCCTCATTCTCCAATAACACAAGACACGTACTATTGTTTCTCGTGGTCCACAAACTTTCATCTCTCACTTCCTCCCTCAGGCTTCATCCAGAGCACTGTCTTCCTGACTAATATATCCTGACTTCTCTATTAGGCTGTGATACATGGCTCCTAGTGTGAGACTCAACAACTCATTTGGGGTGAGCAGGGTACCCTGATCTCTCTATTTCTTCTCTAACCATATTGTTTCACTAATTGACTAATAGCTTAGAAACCATCACCACCTGGTCTTTGCCTTAATATCACAGATACCTTCTGGGTATGCTGTTCAAGAGGCCACCCTTTGTCAAGAGTGTATAGTTCTGAACTGAATGACCCACCCATATGCACACAAACTGTGTGTGTTTGAAATGTAGAAGCAAGTTTGTATGGCTCAAAAGGAAAGAATATAGGCTTCTTGCTCCCTTCTCAAATGGAAATAACTTAACAATAAAAAGCATATACCTTTTAAATAATATAAGCCTTATGCTGTATCTCATTGAGAGAACTCAACACTTAAGTTTAAGGAAGTTCAGCTTACAGACTTGTACTGTCAACTGCCCTGCAGGAAGGCTTCTCCTGGGCTGCTTTTAGCAAGTACTTCAACACACTCTAGACTTGCTCTTTTCTCTTCTAAACACTGTTCTGACACTTTTTAAAAAATTATCTAGAAAACAATTTAGCTATTTTCTTAAATCATCTGTACTAAGAAAGGTCACTCTGCTGCTCAGGCATTACTATGTGAATTCTGTCTAGAAAACCCACTGCTATCTATTATCCCTGCAAACCTCTTATAAAAACCTAAAGACAACTTCATACAACAGAACCAATCTCTACCATCTTTCCTTCTGAAGAACATTGAGTTAGAAACTAGCGAAAGGGGCCATGAAGGACGGAAAGGAGAGTACATTGAGTCCCATAAGTACCAAACATAGGAGGGTTTCCTCTCAAATGCTCTTTTGAATCCCTAGAACTCCACACCATGTTTATCACACCTTCCCTTTTCATGGAAAGACAGTGCAGTGGTCATGAATTAAAGACAGCTCAGAAAATTCACTTGTCAAATAACCGACAAAATGAGGAACTAAACCTAGCATCATTGTGCAAAGCCCTTCCCACAAGAAGAAAATGAGGAAGACAAACACAGTTTCTTCATCCCTCATAGTATCTATCCCACAAGAAGCTTTCTTTGTCTTAAATCATAGATTTGTTTCCTACCTAGTTACACTTGGATGTAATTTTATCTAAAATTTAGAGATAAAATTGAAAAACAAAAGATTTAACATTATATTGTATAGAGTTTCATATATAGGTAGAGTATGCAATTAGATTTAATCTGCATTAATTAAGACTTCTGTTTTTAACAAAACTTTATATTAACACATTTGAATTAGGAAAAAAATAAACATTAAGTTCTCAACACCACTAATAGAGTTCAGCAAGACAAGTTTATTCCTGTTGCTATCAAGTGTGCTCTATCAGCACTGTGGGAAACAAACCAAAACACATCACCTTTAAAATACATGTTAGAATAAAAAGAGTGTCTGTCTCATTAACATAAAGGAGCTTGTCTCAATTACTCCCTCCAGGTGCATTTTCAACAACCCTATGGTTAAGTTTTCCATCTCATTGTATCTACCCACTTAAGTTATCCATAGGAACTCAATTGACTCAATTACCTTGGTGTTTCCAGGTAATACATTGCCAAGAAGTTGACTCCTAGTGGAAGGCATCTCAGTCTCCCAAATGATCCCCTCTGGTACCTGATTCTCCATAAGTGAGAGATGTCCTGCCTGTGAGACACCGAGTGAACATTCCTGCCAACAAGTCACAGTAGCTAGTAGTCCTGCAGACACTTGAAATATTCATTTCCACAGCAGTGAGGATGCCATGGTAGATAGCTTCCATAAGCAGGTGGATGGCTGTGTCATGTGGTGTGCAGGAAGGATTCACACTGTTCAGACCCATAACTCTTCTCCCTCATTGTGCTTCATCCACAAAGGTAACATCAGACAGGACATTGACTATCACCAGTCAGTTCTGGGTAATAGCCATCATTTTCCTTTAACCTCTAAGCTAAAATAAAATTACTATTGTCCTGTCTGTACCCTGTTTTTCATTCTACCTCCACCTCAATAACATTATCACCACCACTACTATATCACCGTCATCATCATCATCACCACCACCACCACCACCACCTCCATCCCTACCAGCATCACTGTCACCACCAAGCCTCACAAAACAAAGCCAAAGGTCAAATAACTTAGAAAGGAACTAGTGGGAGTGAGAATGGAAATTGTAAGGAAGGTAGAAAGAAAATGAACAGAATAATCAGAATGCATGATGGGCCATGTTGGTGTACACCTTTAAGCCCAGCATTGAGGAGGCAAAGGAAGGAGGATCTCTGTGAGTCAGATGCCAATTGGTCTACACAGAGTTCCAAACCAACAACTGCTGGCATATAACATATATATGAGACATATAAGGCTATGTCTCAATAGAAAAAAATTACAAATACATTATATGCATGTATAAAACTTTCAAGAACCAAATTTAATTAAGGTTTTACAAAGATGTTTTTAAAAAGAAAAAAATATTTCAGCAAACTCCAAAAGCTATGCAGCACATATTTTATGTCTTCAATTAGCAATAAAGGCCGAAATGACCCATTAAGTACTTTTTATTTAATCACTTTGGATGCTTCATTCCTCCAACTAGGGTCAAAGAGGAAGTCAAATTGAAATTAAGAACCACAAAATAAGGACAGAAAATGAAAACCCAATAGAACTGTATGCTATAATCAGAGCAATAGCCATGAGAGGTATGGTCTTCAGTGGGCTATCAGTACTGTAAATACAGAATACTGAGCACAAATGCACAAAACACTGAGAAGCTATTAAAAATACCAACAAGAAGATTCAAATGAAAATAAGATGGGGGATCAATGAATTTGAAATGAGGAAGAGCAGACTTGATCAATAAAACTAAAATTGTGTCATTTAAAAGACCAATAAATTACATAACCACATGAGGAGTCTGGACAGAAAAAGAAAAATGAAAATATTTCTTTCACATTAGAAATGAGAGAAGATATGCCATAAATATTAAAATTTTTATTAAATAAAAATATAATGTTCATTGCCAAAAAGCATATATTTCAATGAGATCAATGGTTTTGCAAGATGTGAACTGATCCAAAAAAGACTTTCAAATTAAATAAATAGAACTATGTCATAAAAACTAAAATATGAGCATTTCAACACCAAATGATTCACCATCTCTCGTGTGAGCACATTATCAATTCAAATAATTTTTCAACTTTTCATGTCAAAATACAAAATATTTCCTGTACTTTGATAATTATATTTTCATCTAATTTTGCATCTTACTATTTTCAGGCTAATTCTACAAAAAAATCTATATGAAAAGTATTTTGTATATTTCTAAGCCATTCTAGAACAAAAAATAATTTTCAAACACAATGCATAAGATAAGCTCCCACCAAAGACCATCTAAGTAGAAACATTGCAAACTTTGTTCCCAAGACTCAGAGCAAGGTCATGAGTTTTGGACATTGAAATAAAATAAAAATAAATAAATCATTTTTAAAAGAATTATTTATTTTTTATGTTTATAAGTATACTGTAGCTATCTTTAGACACACCCAAAGAGGGTATCTGATCACATTACAGATGGTTGTGAGCCTCCATGTGGTTGCTGAGAATTGAACTCAGGACCTCTGGAAGAGCAGGCAGTGCTCTTAGTCACTGAGCGATCTCTCATCCCAACAAGAAAATCATTTTTAAAAG